>NC_079909.1:9673964-9701496 GCF_024868665.1 Triplophysa rosa | reverse complement strand
AAGAAGGGGTCCTATGTTAACATGTAACTTGCCCTGTTAGGATGTTTTTGATTGAAATAGCTTTTGATTTCAGTAAATATGACCTCCTAATGCTGCAAATTCAACAAATGACCATTTTCAGTTTTTTACAACCTATGAAATGTTTTCAAACTCTGTTGTGCATAATAATTTGGAACAGTGCATTTTGAGTTTTTCATTTTTTAAATAAATACTGTTGTCAGTGGGAGGTTTGTTCAATAAAATTCCAAATGTACCCTAACTGTTGATTACTTGAAAATTATACTGACTGTCATTTGCATCGACAAATTAGGAAAACCAGAGAAAGATATAATTTGCATAATAATTTGGAACGCAGTCTACATCAATTTGAAGATTACATGTGAAATTATTAAAATGTAAAAGTATATTTTAAAATATTATTATGTTTTACACAGAAAATGTGTGATTAATCCGATTAATTTTTTTAATCGATTGACAGCACTAATTATTATATAAAATGACATATGATATTATATTTGTCATATATTCAACAGAATATGTAATATATTATATATTTGATTTTTACAAACAAAAGGCTACTCATTTTTGGTGGGGTTTTCTGTCCAGTATTCAGAATTTTGGGTTTTTATCAAAGAAATTTCTTTTTGTTGCATCAGCGTTCTCTCACAGTAGCCTACAGTTATTTGGATAAATGATCAAAAACACCATACCAGATGGACTTTTGCTTTTCCAAACATTTGGATTCTAAATGTTTCAGAACCTGCTTCCCAACTCGCTTATACGTCTCTGTTGATAACCCCCTATAGAAATGCTCCTTAGTAATTTCTGCCACGTTTATTTTAGTCTCGAGAAAAGTGCTTTGAGAAAGTGTTACCAAATGGGCGTCAATCCAGTTGTCTTCTCCAGCTGCTCCATAAGGGACCTGCCTGAACCAATAGGCTTTAATTAGCAAGAATCTTCTTGAAAACAACTCAAGCTACATGATTGTTACTCTGCACATTTAAGCACTGCCTCATTATAAACCATAGCTCAAAGTAAAGCACCAAGAGCTGTATTATACCGTAGACAAGACGTACGCGACTGATTCTAACTGACCTTGTCGTGTAGGCACAAACACACAAGCACAATTTATTTGCGGTTAGTTTGCACCTTAAAAGCATTGTAAACCGGCAAAAAGACAGCTGTTCGGCTGAATTTCACTTTATTGAGTTGAGTGTCAGAGTCTGTGCCAGCACGTTAACTCAAGCACTAAAGAATGGAATTGTGGGAGATATGTGGAGCCAGGAAAGATGGGGAGAGCAGGAAACGACTGAATCAGTTGGCTGCTTTACAGCTCAGGGACGGACTCGCCGGTCTGGCTAACACATATACTACAAACACTCTTGACACTCTGAATACTGTTAGTCAAGCACAATTTGCCTTTCTTGAAAAGCAGTGGGCAATAAAAAGCAAAAGGTGTCTTGTTCTGTGGGACATGCACAGGGGGAGGCTGCAAAGCATTCATAATTGATTCTGGACTAGCATGTAATGTGTTCTCCATAGGTACACTGAAATAAAAATAGATGGCATTTGATCGAGTCTGTCTGGTGAACTAAAATGAGTTTGTCACCCTTGGTTAGAGTGTACTGTAAAATACTACATTTTCTTGAAAGATACGTTAAGTATTGAAAGGTCACAATATAATTTCATGATTTTGTGCACAGTTGAAACTAGTAGCTGAATTTATAACAAGCAACATCATGTAGTTGTTAAAACCCTGACCTGTATCCGCAGTTAATGGTGCTGGGCTTGCTATGGCAACGTGTGACATCATTGACCTGCATGGCGGAAAGCCTGCTAACTTCCTGGACTTGGGTGGAGGTGTAAAGGAGAATCAGGTGTATGCAGCCTTCAAACTGCTCACCGCTGATCCTAAGGTAGGAGTTCTTTCAACCTAAAAGAACTTGAAGAAATGAGTAACTCCTAAATTTTTATAAATGAATTTTGAAATGGCAAATAAGAGCTCAGAATAGATGGGAACTTCTTCAATATTGTTTTAAAGGGGTCATATGGCGCAAATACGTGTTTTTCTGTGTCTTTGGTGCGTTATACGTTTCCCATGCATGTATTTCCCATGCATGACACGTAAAATTGCAAAAATTAAAGTGTCGGAACAAAAGATGCATTCTAACGCCTCGTGTAACCACACACCCACAAATCTACGGTATGATTTGACTAAGACCGCCCAAATGTATACGCAAGTAAGGTGAGAGTACCTGTCAGTAAAATTGCTTTGGAACCTGATGTTTCAAATATGATAAGAGGCGTTACATTTCCGTCACACGCTTTCAGTATTCGACCAATCACAACGCACTGCTTAACTGGCCAATCATAGCACACCTCGCTTTTCAGAGCGATGAGCTTTGTAAAAAAATCCACACGTTTCAGAGAGGAGGGGCAAAGAGGAGATACAAACATGCACGGTATGTGGAAAATACATAGTATTTTAACCTTAAATCGTGTATACACATTGCATTACATCTAAATCAAACGGTAATATTTGTTTTAGCCGTATCATATGACCACTTTAAAAGCATCTCTGGGTGAAACCCTATAAGAAGCTGCTTGATAAAATGAGAAGAGAACATTTCTGTAAATTCTAGGCAAAAGGTGACTACACTGAAGATGCTAAAATAGTTTTGTTTGTTTTGTTTAGTTTTTTAGTCAAAACATATTTCCCATAGTTCTCTTTGTGTAATTCAACAGTTTTGATGAGCTTAATATTTTGTCTGTGGAAAAAATCTGAATGTGTATGTAAGAAAGTGCTCTAAAACGTTTGTGTGTTTCCCCTTCGAATGCATCTCTTTTAGCATTCCTTACTGTGGGAATCTTTCATTTTGTAGACATCATATGAGCATTAGCATTAAAAGCATATTGAATACTTAACATTTCTTTTCTGTTTTCAAATAGAACTGTACTGTAAATGGTGCAAATTAAGATCAATATATAACATGATTGCATACATAGTTTTAAAAAGTTGATATTCATTCCAGACAGTTCAATTTAGCTCTATTTTTCTGCTGTCTTTGAAGTTTTATCTGTCTGAGGTATTGTTGACTCCTAAAGGCACCACACAGGATCGTGGGGCAGCTGAACCCAATTCTTTTCACCAATTCTTTTCACCTTTTCATCATTACGAGCTTGAGCTCTGATCAATATCTTTGCTACGGTCACACACTTTTTAGCCCTGCAATCGTAAACACACCGACACACACACCTCATACCTCATCTTTTCTACCCCAGACACACACTTACTGTGCTTCTTCTTGTGATTACTTGCTTTGGAGGCTTTTGCTTCCAGCTTTTACGAGCTGTGGAGTCGCCTCTCGGATAAAGATCCTCCTGAAGTAGACCGGGATTCCTGACACGATGATAATAATTTGCTTGCTTTCGGTGTAAACACGCATGTCAATATGTACCTGATTTAGTTTCAGCTCAATGTGTTGCATTTGAGATGCACACTGATATCTTCATCACGTGCCTCTCTTTACAATAATGGAAGACATGGAATTCATCTGGTATTTTGCACGCAATATGCCAGTGAACAGGACGGGTGGGATTTTAATAACGTACCTTGCATTTCGAGTTTTGCAACCCATAGTGGCGGTATTACCAACATGCAGAAAGTCATGCATTTTAAGCGAGCTCTCATCTGAAGATTGCATTGCTTCATATTCATGCTGTTCGACGCAGATCGAAGGTGCACTTTTGTTTTAATTTTGTGTATTTATCACCAGAGCAAAATGCAGGCATAAACACAAAGCTCCATGTCAAAAGTATTTCCCTGTCCGGACAGAACTAAGAATTGATGTTACAATATTTTGCCATCTTTGAGGGTTGAATCTTATGGTTTGATTAGATAAACAAAGCCCAAAGACTGTTGAATATTCCTCTTCAAGTAAAAGCTTGTAGTGTCAGTCTGTTCATGTCTCTCCAGTCCTCCCGTCATCAATGGGGTACCTGGGTTTTTGTGAGCTCTATTGAATGAGAATGTTAGCCCTCCCCTGCAGTCACAAAGTTCCCACTCTGAAGCCTCTGTGTACCGCGATTTGCATTTCACAGGAGCTTTCACAGTCACCCAGACTCTGTGGAAGGAATATTAATGTGATGTTAATTATTAGATCCTCCGGCAGGATAAAATACGCAGTTACATCCCTTCTATCTTCCCCTGGAAATGTTTGATGTGTTTGTTTGTTGACTTGTGTCCCTTGCCGCTTTCCCATCATTCTCATTCATTTAGCAATCGATTAGTAATTGGAATCAACACGCTCCCGTTCAAAGAACAAAGTTAAACAGAAAAAGCAACTATTAACATGGACCGAACACTGGTTCCTGAGGAATGCCCATTTTATTGGTTTAGGTACGGCTGGAATTGCAGTGTACTGAGGGCTTTGAAATCAAAGCTTGAAAGATTTAAGCTGAGGTACTGTCATGCCGTCCTTTTGAGTTTGCAGGAAGGCAAATACATTGTGTATGTGCACTCATTTGATATGAATGAAATAGTTTTCATTCTTACTCACCAGGGCTATCTGATAAACAAATAAGAATGGGACTATATCTTACTGTCTCTCTCTTTGTATTCCTCATAACTCCACTCTCTTTCTATTTATAATTGTACCCCTAGTAGGAAAAAATACACTTAGAACCAGCCTAAACCGGTTTGCTGGTGTTATCTGGTTTCACAGTCTTATTTGGTTGCTCTACTTTGCTGTTTTGGGCACTTGTCATCTCTTCATCTGACTGTCTGACTAGACCAGATGAACGCCAGCTTGGCTAGACTTGGAGACCAGCCAGACCAGCAAAAGACCAGCTTGGCCATAGTAAGAGACCAGCTAGACTATCTCACACAAGCTTAGGCCGTTTTTGTGAACAGCCTGAAAAGATAGATGAAGTCACCGCCGTATAAATGTGTTTGCAGAGTAGATCCATTTTGTATTGCATAAGTCTGTCTCCTCAGTTCAATAGCCATTGTTCAGGCCTCCGTTTATTTACAACATGGAAATGTGGCAAAAGATAGACGAAGAGCTCTTTGCTTTGAACTCCGTCAACACGCGCCGCACATGGCGCATTGTAAAGTTTATCACAAACCATGAATAAAACATTTCACATTTGCCACGGGTTTCGAAAAGCCAACAGCACCTGCTAGCCGAATCCAAGCGGCAACTGCTAAACAGCGCCATTATCCCGCCCCCTCCCTCTGCCGCTGATGTGAGGAGAGGTGGATGGATAGATGTTTTTGCTTGTGGCTATTTGGTCCTTATGCAGTGTAGTTTGGAACTGGAGTGAATTAGTGCTGCGGCGCGTCAGACGTGCTCTCGGGCGCTGGGTGTTTGATGAAGGTGCTTGGCTGGATAATTGTGACCAGTGGGGATTCCACCTGCCCTGTGTAGAGGAGGCAGTAGCAGAGGCTTGAGTGATGTGTATTTGAGGTTAACTGGAAGCCAGCTCTGGAGCTCCATACTGTTTGCTTGTGGCTGCGAGGTAAATCTGAAACAAATGTTTCTGTGGCAGGTCTGTTGCGTCAGCATGTGTGCAAGAATGTGAGAGGTCAAGTAAAACACATCATCCTGGTGAATCGTGTGCTTAGAGTTGCTTTTTTAATTTCAGTAGTCCATACCAACAGTGAGGTGTATGTCGGTACCAGTTTCATTACTGCTGATGCTAATATGCTACAAAGTTTCATTTTTTGATTGACGTGTTTGCCAACCTCGCCGCAGCCAACCGCCTCACTGCTTTTGATCTGTTGGCTCATTCTGTCCTGCTTCACGGACGGGGACTCTTGCGGGAGCACGGGGAGGGCATGCTAGTATATGAGTAAAACAGGAATGGAAGGATGTAACGGATAATGAAAAACTGAGAGAAAGGTTAATGCTGGGGGATGAGACGGCTTCTTTCACCTCTCCTCATTACTGCATGTGCTACTGTCTGCTCGACATTAAACACAACTCTGGCCTTTATATACCAGTACAAATACACAAATATATTCTCTCTCCCACCTAGCACATACTCCATCATTTGTCTCTTCTGGGGCCCCATGCCCTTGTCATCTCCATTGTGCCGGTGATGTTAGTGTATAATGATCAGTCGTCCCTGCTCGGCTGTCTCAGGCCTCGGGGAATCACATTTCCCATTTGTTCCAAACACAGGCAATAAGAGCCAGACCAATCTCCCAGACCCAACATGGCCACCTCAGTAATGGAGCTCATTTCCCCTGCGTCTGGCTGTCTGGCCCCGGACTGCGCTCAGCGGAGCCCCGCATCGCTAGATCCTCGGCCCCTGCTCTCAGACCGTTAATGTTGACTGATAGAACGTCTCGCTGGCAGGAGACACATTTGTTTTGTGTTAGGTTGCAGAAGCTCATAGAGGATACATAAGCAAACAATAATCATTCACCTTTGTACATGAGCTGAATCTGCATGGGGTCTCTGTTCAGGATGTGCATAATCCTGACTTTCTTCTGCAGAACACAAAAGAAGATATTTTGAAGAACGTTGATAACCGAACAACTGCGGTACTCATTTTCTTCTACTGTATTGTATGGACGTAAAACCAATGCAAGTCAATGGGTACCGCTGTTTTTGGTTACCAACATTCTTTGAAATACCTTACCAATCAGGGTTTTTCCTGCACAGAATAATTGGAGGCGGCCGCCTGAATCAAATTTCGTGCCGCCTCCATCAAATTTTGTGCCGCCTCAGACTCTCGCCAAAATTATGTCGAGTGTCTTCCCAAAAAATACACTGCGTGTGTTCTGTCAACGGACTGTCATTTGTAACTGCAGTTTAGAATATTGTTTGTTTTACGTTCAATTTCTTGAACTGTACACAGTGAGTTCGCCAGTATGAACGCACATTGCGATCAGAAAGACTCGCAAACAAATGACTCATTAGAACCGATTCGTTGAAATTGTTGAAACTTTTCAGTCACTAGCGAATAAGTGAATCATTCAAAGCTCAGTGAACCACAAGCGAACGCAGAATATGAATGAGCTTTGCTCATTTAGTAAGACTGGTTAATTTAGTTGGCTATTGTGCGCTGAAAAGTTAGTTGAACAGGATAAAAAGCTTTATTTGATTTAAAACAGTTTGCTTGAATAAAATTAATATTTTATATAACTCCGTAATTGTCATTTTCATCTAATTTTTATGTTTTAAAATGTGTTTGGTTAAGCCACTTAAACTGCTTAAACCCACTGCTCAGGGTGTACGTGTGTTCACCACTTGCTGTGCGTGTGTTCACTACTCTCTGGATGGGTTAAATGCAGAGGTCACATTTCGGGTATGGGTCACCATATCTGACTAATAGGTCACTTTCACTTTTCACTTTTTCACTTTTTCACTTCACTTTTACTTTTCACTTTCACTTCACTCACTTTAAAGGTACGATTCCACCGCCGCCTCATTTTAAGCCAGGAAGAACCCTGCAGATTTGAAGTGACAAGAGGGTGAGTAAATTATGACTGAATTTTCATTTTTGGGTGAACTATCCCTTTAATATGATATACAGGGCACGTATAGATTAGTTGCAATTCACCATGTGACATCATGAGTCTATGCTGTTTAAAGCAAGCATTCTGTATTGAATGAGAGTTTGTGATTGAAGGGAACATCTGCACAGCTGAAATTCCTGCTGATCATAGTTTTATAATGAGTCACATACAGTGACCTCCACTATTATTGCCACCCATGGTAAATATGAGCAAAGAAGGCTGTAAAAATAAGTCTGCATTGTTTCTCCTTTTGATCTTTTATTTAAAAAATCTACAAAATTCTAACATTTCATTCAAGTAAAACAATTTGAAGTGGGGGGGAATATCACTTTTTTTTCTCTAATACACCCTGGCCACAATTACTGGCAGCTTTAGAAATTCCCCGGAGTAAAATATCTCCCAAGTATATTGCCATTAATATAAAAATTTTCTGAGCACACCAAGGTGACTAGAAACATGATGTTGTCCAGTCAAGACATCTTGTTTCACAGGAGAATAACATTAAGTAACACAAAGCCCAAACCCCCTTAATCATTTAATTACAATGGGTAAAACCAACGAATATAGTTCTGATGAGCAGCAAAAGATTGTTGAGCTACACAGAATAGAAAGTGGATTTAAAATGAAATGGTTGAAACAATAAAAATTCCCATTTCCAACATCAGGGCAATAATTAAGACGTTTTAATGGACTGGAGATGTTGCAAATCTGCCTGAAAGAGAATGTGTTAGTGTCAGAAAAAATAAAATAAAAATAAAGGAAAACTGCACACCTATCAGTTGTTTGGGACACTGTTCAAGAAACAAATCTTCTGCTCTCATGCAAAAATAAACTGCACCATATTAATCTGCCATACTGGAACTTCAACCAGGACTGGGGTCTATGGCCATATGAAATGAAAAATAGCTTTTTTGGCAGCAATAACACAAGGTAGGTTTGATGCACACAGGGATAAAAAAAGTGGCCCATGTCCACAGTTAAATGTACCACCAGATCTTCATTGTTGTGAACCTTCTTTTATGCCAGAGGTTCTGGACATCTTGATCAGATATGTGACATCATGTATTATATCAAATATCAAAAGATATAAAAATCAAAACCTGACTTGCTCTTATATTATATATAAATATTATAATGGGTCGTGGTTAGATCTTCCATCAGCAAATTGGTTCAAAACAAACATCCAAATCAATAAAAAAAGGTCACTGAAAACAAAATCAAGATCCTGCCATAGCCATCCCAGTTCCCTGACCTGAACCCTATAGAAAATGAGTGGGATGAACTGAAGAAGAGGGAGCACCAACATTTGAAGGATCTGGAAATATTTTTTACGGAGGAATGGACTCGGATGACTCTCAATGAATTCTCAAACCTCATCAGACTGAAAAGAAAACACTGTTTTCAGAGCTCAGAGCTGTTTTTCTTATAAATTGAGGTTGCGGAGTGTATTAAATACAAGGGTGCCAATAATTGTGGCCAACATGTATGGAAGAACTTTTTTTTTACAATGTTCTATTCCCCCCACTTCAAATTGTTTTCCTTCAATGAAATGTTGTAATTTTGTAGATTTTTTAAAATAAAAGATCAAAACGAGAAACAATGCAGATGGATTTTTACAGCCTTCTTTGCTTTACCATGGGTGGCAATAATAGTGGAGGGCACTGTATTATGCCATGTTATTCTGTAAGCCTTCAGGCACGCATCTCCAGAGTTCACTTTCTCAAAAATGCATGTTGAAATACAACGAAAATGTCTTTTAGCTAAACTAAGACACACTCATTGTTTGCAGAGAGAAGTGTTTCAGCAGTAGTCTAGTAGTCCAGCCTCTTCTATACACATATAGTTTTTTTTTACTGACCCACGAGTGATCCTTTCTAAACAGTTAAACCTCCATTGCTGTAAGTACCACAAATCATATCTTACTTCCTAATTGGTTGGAGGGCTTTCATATTTTTACTTTTTAAACTTCTTAACACTTGCTTCAAAACTTTCTTTCCCACTCATGAGTATGATGGATGATGGTTTACAAAAACCAATAAAGACACAACGCTGTTCTTTCTGATGTGCTAGCAAGTGAGAAAAACCGAAGCCGTTTTTACTATTTCCTTGCTTACACGCGGTCTCTAGAGTATGCTTGTTTTGTTTTGAAAATGTTCTTCACGCAAATAAATTTCAAAAAAGGGATTGCGAGCTTGTTATGCAAATTCAAGATAGAAAAAAATGTGCTCAGGAATGCAAATCTTGCATTTTGTATCAAATGAGGCAATAGCTATTGGTTTTTACTGCGTTTTAAGTAAGATGTTCTGGAAGCTGAAAAATAGTTTTTTGTTGGTCAAGGTCAATATTTCTTTCTACAGCAGATCTTAGCAGAATATGAAGGGTAAACCGAGACCTTTTCAACAGCATTCGTACGGCACACTGTAATCATGAGTTTAGAAACCTTTTAACTTAACATTTTGCACTTCCGTGGTCTCAAGCCTTATGGTGGAGATTGCCAAGTGACAGAAAATTAAATTGATCTCATGTGAAGAAGAAATGTGTTGAGATCACAACCTGCAGGGTCCCTGTTGTTATCACCTTCTGCTTTTTAGAGCTTACGATGAATATAAATGCAATCACTGGTCAATTTCTAACCGGAACATTAGTAGTGCATTGGTTAAAAATGTTTTTTCTAAACATTAAGTTGCTCATAATAATTATACACACTCCTTTCACAAAAATGTTTAACGGGTAAAATAGTTTAAAATGGATTACTTATTATCATTACCTTTTAGATTAGTAGATTTATTCAAATCTACATTTCACTGGATTTATTCTGACTCATCGAATTAATTTATTTACTGAGATTGTTGCATTGCATTCTGGGATTGCACGTTATTCCTACAGGGTACATATTATACTACCTATTTGGAATTGGAATTTGGTAAAGTTATTTAGTCTAAACATACATAAATAATGATCTTAATGTAAATTAAACTGCATTAAAAATACTGTAGGAATTGCAAAGACGCAAAACAGAAAAAGGCAAATGTAAATGTGAGCTGTTTTTTTTTTTTTGAAGAAGAAGAATGGGCACGGAGTGTGGCCCAGTGCCTGGATTTGTGCATCCCCAGCCATCCAAAAAGTCAGAGAAAAAGAAAAGGTTAACCAGAAAAGAAGAGACAAAGAATAATAAGCAAGCAAGCATAGGTTACTTAAGCAATACTTTAGCAAGACCTTATTGTGAATGTTGTTACAGCAGAAAGTTGTTCTCGGCACAATGGATCCATTTTCCCCCAATACTTTTAATTCTATTCGTAAACATGGGACTTACTTGACATTTAAATAGGCTATATCATCATTCAAATCCCAACGCTTTAAAAATGATGACATTGGACAGACAATTAAGTTATAAATACATCTCCCATTGGCTTTGATCTCTTGGCTTAAATTATAACACAGGAACGGATACATCATTTACCTCCATACAGCATTATATTTGTGTTGTTGTAGCTTCTATGGTCAGTGTCTAATATAAAAAGCTGTTCTGCATCAATGTTAGCTTTTGATATTACATTATCAAACAAGGCCTGTGATCTTTATCAGAGAAAATTCAAACAGGGCAATGTATCCAATTAGCAAGAGAGTCTCCATTTATTAGGTTTTCATTGAGTAATAAAAGACATCAATGGCAGAGACTCTCCACAGATGCATTTGATGGTTTGCTTACAATGTGTCATAGTGTTTGTTTACCCAGAAAGCCTCTGTGCTGTTTGTCATGACTAGTCTTAGTTTTGATCAACGTAAAGCTGCTTTTAGTGAGTACTTGACTTCTACGCGTGTGTTTGTGTTTGTAGACCCATATGCAAGTTCTTTTCTGCAAGATGTTCATGGTGTGGAAAGACATTTACTCTGTTGAATAACAACAGTAAGCCCTGACAGTTTTTTCTATTTGCATTTTTTAGATGATGTCATATGGATTTGGCCCAATCATCTGGCAAAACCAAAAGTTTATTTTACCAGACCATTGTCCCTTTACTTTGATCTTATCTTATACTCTCAAGCAGGGGCGTTGCTAGGGTTGGAAGGGATAGTGGGCTTAGCCCCATCAGAATAACATTCAACAATCCCCCACCACCCCGACAGGTAAACGTACACATCAGACTTATCTCAATAATGCCTACAAAGTATTAGGCCTAACTTTTGCATACAAACATCACTTACACTGCTCTACTTTGAGCAAGATTGTCTAACAGTCATTGCAGTGTGCAAAACATCTATTACTAAGCATTTTGGTTCTTATTTTCTAGTACAAATATCTAAAATATCTTAAGATATCTCAATCACATTTACACACTGCCTCCGATATTTTCGTACGACATACAAAAAAAATTCGGACCGGGTTCAATTTTCTGCGTTTTTCGCATCCGTAGCAAGCATTTTGAGAGGTGTTTTGACAATTCAGAGACATCATACAAGCGAGCGAAAAATTCCAGGATGGCGTCTAAGCCCACTTCGTCTCGCAGCACCAAGTACTGTATGATAAACAAAGTGCGGATTACAAAGTGCCAGATGATTGCGGAACAGCTTGATCACAGTATAGTATGTGCTGATTTTCTAGCCATGGTGCCAAATGCAAGAAGACCATACCTCAACATTTACGTTACCAAAATCTGGGAGACCCGCAGAGTATCAAGGTTAGTTGTTCCCGGGAATGTTTGCGGTCTCCGTCGATCCATTCGCGATTGCGTTCACAGGAGAAACTGAAATACTGGAGTTTCACAGGAGAAATAACAAAACGGATGGATGGCGGCAAATGGGTGGGAAAAACGGGAGTGTTGACAGGTATGCAAGAAAATGCAGGCAGGCTTGTTGCGGTAGTCGGTGTTCCCGGTGATACATGGTGTCAACCCGCCCTACCGATTATATCACTTGTCCACCGCGACAACGACCCCCACCATCATTTTGAATTTTTATAGTAATAAATCAATTAGTTTTAGGGATGTAACGGTATCAACATTTCACGATACGATAGTACCTCGATATGAAGACTACGATACGATATTTATTGAATTTTGTGCAGGAAAAAAAAAAAAACAAATGAAGACTTGGAAAAATGTGGTACAAGTGTTTATTAAACTATGACTGAACAAAGATCACATTTATTATTTTTAGATTAGGTAATTTTAAAGTGCAAAGAACAATAATATAATAGCATAAAAATTAATAACAAAAATTGAGAGCATGAAACATGAAAAAATTAAAAAGAAATAAGTTTGAGTTGTTTGTCAACTTTTAACAACTCACAACCAGTCAGGTACTCACCTCATTCACTGCTTCACTCACTGCTATTTTTTTTCTCCTAGTATCATCATGAAACTTTTCGGGGTGATGTAACAAATGGCTCTTCATATTAGTCGTATTCCCCGAATTGTACTTCACCGCAGTCTGGCAGTGTCTGCATATTGTTTTTTGTCTGTCCGTCACCTTTTCTCGTTTCTTGTTACGGGAAAACGAAATGCTTCCACACATGCGATTTATAATTCGCTTTAGCTTCAACTAGAGGTGGGAGGAATGGCCAAAAATCTTATTTCAAGGAATGAGTAATTTTATTTCACGGTAACGATATATTTCATGAAACAATCTCCCATTATAATTTTATATTTTATACCTCATTTTTCTTAGATTGATTTAACTAATTTATTTATTACAGTTCATTTAAATGCTCACCATAGTTAAAATGTAGGTAAGTTATGAAAATGTACTAAAGATATCAAATTAAGTTCTGATAATCAGATGTATTATTTATTCATATTTATCTTCTGGCTATATCATATGTATACAGTAGGAAGATAGACAACATATATAACAATAAAGTATGAATATGCACAAACAATGAGAGTACAGTATATGACTAAACTGGTGTTCATGGGGTCTGTACTGTAGGTCTTTATCGCTCTTCACTCTCTATTAGATGAGCACTTTTAGTGTGTTGCGACTCTCTGTCTTTAGGTTTGTTTATTCTCGGGCTTGTTTTCGCACTGTGAGTCTCTGGTGACTCCTCACGCGTCTCCCAAAACTGGAGGTAGAAGCGCGTCACATCAAAGCGCTCACGCGCATCATCGCGCATTTCAACGCAAGTTTCACCTTGGCTCGCCTGAAGTTAAACTTTATAAAACTATTAACAGCTTTTCATAACAACCTGACTTCTGAAATACGTGTTGAGAATAAGCTTTTTTAAATGCTGGCGCAGATCCCTGCACGAGCACTGCGGGTGAGAGAGAACACGCCGGACTGGAGCGGATCACTAAACTACAGACTGAAAGAAGGTCAAAAGAATGTTTGATACGTTCATTTGTTACGGGTGGATTAATTCATTAGTTTTTTTCAGAATAGTGCCTAATTTGCAGAGCGCCGAGTTAACCACGCCCACTTATTTACATTCCGCGGAATACATGGAATAGAAAAATCTCTTACGGTTGACATTTTATTCCGCGGTAACAGAATATTCCGTCATTCCGCCCAGCCCTAGCTTCAACAATTTGTAAATCCGTTTCTATGCCACTAGCGGCATCCGCCAATTTCGCTCAACATGATCTGTAGCGGGCAGCAGCAGAGCGCAGAGGATGATGGGCATGCATGGGTTGATGGGATTTGTAGTTCCCGCTTCCCTCAACTCGCTCCATTCGGCTGAAAAAACTACACTTTGCCTGGAAGATCTATCGTCATGCGACCACGATAGTATCGAAAAAAAATGCTATCGCGATACTTCGATATTTACAATACCGTTACATCCCTACTTAGTTTATTTAAAGACCCAACTACAATTGCGCGTCTGAACGCATCTGCTGTATTCAGTGTAAGCGGAACAAGTGTCAATGTCAATCAGCACTTCAGCAGCGGGAGTTTGTGAGGAGAGTGAAGTGCTGACTGAAAAGACTATGGCGGAGGGTTTTCTGTCAAAGAACATGTAGAATATGTTAGCACTGTCATCAAGCTTTTTTTTTGTTCTAATTTTTAAAATCCGGTGCTTTGCCATTTATTTAAAGGGGTCATATGGCGCGAATACGTGTTTTTCTGTGTCTTTGGTGTGTTATAAGTTGCCCATGCATGTATTAGACACGTAAAATTGCAAAAATTAAAGTGTCAGAAACGAAAGATGCATTCTATCTAAAAGCGAATGCTCACCCAGACCTGCCTGAAACGCCTCGTGTAACCACACCCCCCACAAATCTACATCAGTTCCTGGTATGATTTGACTAAGACCGCCCAAATGTATACGCAAGTAAGATGGGCGTACCTGTCAGTACAATTGCTTTCAAAATATGGTAAGAAGCGTTACATTTCCGTCACACGCTTGCAGTATTCGACCAATCACTATGCACTGGTTAACTGGCCAATAATAGCACAACTCGCTTTTCAGAGCAATGAGCTTTGTCAAAAATCTGCACGTTTCAGAGAGGCGGGGCAAAGAGGAGATACAAACATGCACGGTATGTGGAAAATACAGCGTTTTTAACCTTAAATCGTGTAAACACATTGCATTACCTATAATATTCGTTTTAGCCATGTCATATAACCCCTTTAACATAAACGTTTTTCGTTTCGTTTTCTTATTTGTTTTATTTATTTTTTGCACAGTGTGTGCCGTGATTAGGCTACTAGCTCATTTTGTTAATATCTAATACACTTTTTATTTATATTTTCGTTTCTTAATTAGGCAATGTTTTGCTTGATGTGTGAATGATTATTCGTTTTGTGAAAGGCAACCTATCTAACGTTAAGGTTTTTTATATTTGTTTCTTATTTTTTTGCATGGTGTGTGCAGTGATTATTCGTTTTCGTAAGGTCTGTTTAATATGAGCAAATGCCATTAACCTTTTTTGTAGTTTTTATTAAGAAAGATATTGAACCCACCATTAATTCAAGTAATTGCCGTGCCTGAATTGGTGCTAATTCAAAAGTGAAAGTAAAATGTGTCATGTGCACGGCCGCATCTTCGACCGCCCTAGCAAACCCCCCTCCCCCGGTGTCGCCGGTACTACCCCTCTTTTAACCGGTGGGGAAAATTCATCACCGTCACATCCATACTATAGCGAGGTAGTGTCAAATGAGAGAAGCAAGGGATGAAAGGAGAGAGGCAGAGCGAACGCAGGGTCAGGCTGTATTGTTTTGCAATTTTTTTCCCAACGGATTAATCAATACGTATATGCTGATCCTTGTTGTCATAACATTACATGTCATCAGTAATTAAATGACTTTTATTAGTTAGTTGCCCTGATAGACAAATTTTATCCTACATTTCTTGGCAACAAGTTTTTATCACTATATTTTACATGATTTACCTAATATATAATACATATATATTCAGAAAAAATCATCTGAAAATCATCTGTTTAAATAAGATGGTTCATTACCAACTATAGAGCCAGTGAAACAACCTTAGTTGTTCAGACAGTTCATTCATGTGCACATTAAAAAGGAAAGTATTCCACTTTACTTCTTGAAAAAAACTTCACTGTATTGATTAAAGTTTGCACAAAAACTACAAAACTGCTAAGATACATTGAAAACAGTAAGCTTATTATTGGGATGTAGAAATAAGTTGTTCATTTCGCAGACCACCTAATAAATGACGTTTGTTAAAACAGTGCCTCCTGCTGACAGGATCAGGTGCTGTTTAACAGCACGGTACAACGAGCGCTTCAGAGATGCATTCTCGCGTCGCAAAAACATATTGAAAAGACATAATATTATACTCTTCTTGTTTGTGAAATTAAGTGTTTAAATGCTCAAAAAGATAAGAAGCTTTTGGCAAAACATGAGGGTCTTAAGCCCCCAAAGCCCACCCCTCGCAACGCCACTGCTCTCAAGAAACTCACCTCAGCTTTTATTTCCACACATTCTCTCCATCCATAAGAGCGTGTCATAACATAGAGCATAAATACACCCCGAGCGACATTTGACGGACAGGTGAAGCTGTGAAAGGTAAATTGTCATTTTATGCCCTGAGATAAAAAAAAGTTCAGCCCAACAGATGCTGCATTTGTCTTAGATGTATTGTGTATTTTTTCTCTCATTGGACATTTGCTGTACTCTAAGTCTGTTTAGAAAAATAGGTTTTATATAATGAAGCATACTGGTTTATCCTGACACAGTAAACCATTCTCTTTAAATTGACATTTGGTAACGTGGTGCTTTTGGTACCTCAGGTTACTTTTTATTCATTTAGTGCAATTCTTCCCTTTTGCACCCCTCTCTAATTTACTTTGGCTATTGATCACGCCGTATGCAGTTTTTCCTCTGGGCCTCTTTATTTTTCTCTTCCCGGCACAGATCTTGGTCCGATAAGGTCTGTTGAGGTACTCCAGAGTGTACCGCCGTCCAATACAAACAGTAAATCTGATCTTGTTGTACACGAGTGTGTCCATTGCATCACAGGGAGGGCGCAAAGTAAAATGTTAATCCGATAGCTCTCTGCTATTTCTCCGAATAATTCCTGCTATCATTACACACGTGACTCACAATGCCTCAGAGCTTTGACAAGCTCTTTGTTATCTCTCTCTCTCTCTTTCTCTCTCTCTCATGTTTTAAGGCGCTGTATTGATGTGCAACCCAAAGTTCCTCTCGATATTAATTAGCTCCTCTTTCCTTTATCTGCACTTCATTTATCAATGACTGCAAGGGAAGGGTGCTCCCAGGGCCCAAGAGGAGGAAGTAGTGGGAAAAGGATGGATAAGAAGATCTTTATTTGTGCCAGGAATGTGTTTTATGAATAATGAAGCATCCTAGCCTTGGTTAGTCACTTCCCGTCTGCTTAGCACTGATATGTGTGTTCGTATGATGACCCTGTTTATACTTTACTAATATATGTTTTGCACCTTCAGAGTCCAAAGCTTTTATAAACATGCATTAATGCACTGAAGTTGTGATTTATGTAGATGCAAAATCGCAGACTCGCAGTGGTCAAAAGGGATGCATCTGAGGTATATTGTAGTACAGGGTGTAAACTGTGATATGTCTCAACTGACCACTTTTGATTTCATCACCAGGGATGGGTCTTAAAGGGAAAGTCTACCCAAAAATGAACATTCTGTCATCATTTACTCACCCTCTTGTCATTTCAAACCTGTATGACTTTCATTTTTCTGCAGAAGACAAAAGAAGATATTCTGAAGAATGTTGGTAATCGAACAACGACAGTACCCATTCAATTGCATTGGTTTTATGTCCATACTATAAAAGTAAGTACCGCAGTTGTTCGGTAACCAACATTCTTTTAAAAAATCTTATTTTATGAAAAAAAATCATCTTTAACGAATTCAATGTTCGACAAGAATTAGCTCTCATAATTCCTTATAACAAAACAGTTTCACATTAAGTAGGCTAAATAGAGCCAGAATGTTTTTGAGATCCACAATGATCATCAACCATAGAAATTATAAATGTGATGTAAAATGTAAAACTGCAGATGCCATTGTTCACTTGTATGCATTTTTAGTCTTACCCTACGCAATATGGCGGTGCAGTTGACATACTATGTAGCAGCTAATCGGTGTCCTATGAGCGCTTTTCCACCATCGCGCCGAATTGTTCTCGTTGCTTAATCGTTCCACTTCGTGCCAATCCATGCCAGCCAGGACGTAAATGATTTCATTTTTACCGCAGGACTGATAACGAAAATCTTAAGAATGTAAACACAAACGAGTCACGCGCTGCCTTGCTAACACAAGTATACAACCGTGCCGAAAATTCAGAGCCAAGAACAGTTTGTAATCAGGCTCACCTGGAAACATAACTGTAACCGTTTCAGACTGTGCTCAGAACGGTTCGGCACGATGATGGAAAAGCGCCCTATGTCTATGTTCAGAAGTACTTAAAAAATGACTGACCAGTGTGTTTGATCAGTGCTGGAGCTAAACTCCAGAGGATGATAGGCCTCCAGAAGCATTAAATTCTTCTGCTTTAGCTCATGTTGGTCTCACACACACAAGACTTGCGAATAACCATGATGGTGCTCAGCTGTAGAGAGGGTTGTTGGGGTTCTGGAGGCTTGTTGCTGTTCTTTTACGGTGTCAAAGGACTGATGGAGCTCTGATGAAGCAGATGAGTCCCGCCTGGAGCTCTTCCAGATAAACACACACACACAAACACTCACACACTGCTGGGGACAGATGGTAATGGCTGAAAAGTACACACACACACCTTCAAACAAACTCTTGCACGTCCGTGGAGATTCCCCACATTCACAATAAAAGCCATGACAAAAGATACATTATTTCTCATATGCGCATTGTATGGTATGAAAAGCTTGATCATTTGCATGTCCATTACTTCCGTAACCAAGAGGGCAACATGTATTGGACAGCGCATGTAATTCACAAATTAAAAAATGTAGGCTAATGTCCGCAACACCGGCGAGACAGAGAAACCATCTGTGTTCTTTTTGCCTTAAATAACGTTGAAATGATGTACATGAAACATTCAGAAATTTGGTCACGTTCATTTTACGTGCGGTTTTCCGGTTCGTTTAAGAGGTTGCTGTAACATTTAAACTCAGCGTGTGATATCCTAAAATTGTTCCCGTCGGGGGCGAAGCAGAAACGCAGGCAGCACTCCGGTTCCGTTTCTTGAAGGTTAATTTTGAAAGGGATTGAATTGTCCTAAGTGCCCCCGACTTCTGATGAGTCGCCCGATTGATCTGTCCGCGGGGACACCCGCCACTCATGTCCGACTCGGGCCTGGCAATTGCATTCGACACAATCAAGAAAGAAGTGGCATTTCAATAGCTCCAAATCGGGTCAGAACAACCTGCGCGCACCCCACCTAACCATCCTTCGTATATACGCTCTGCATATTTATTTATATTTCCAGCAATGGATTTTTACCCGCCGTGAACCTCGACTGTGTCCTTCTTCAGAAAGCAGCGGTTGATTGAAAACTCTCTCGTCTGATGTTCCTCATCTGGCCGAGATCGATAAAGGAGCCGAGATAGTAGCCGCACTAATTGAGTCGTTCTTTTACTGTTATTGCGTAGAGAACCGCTTTGTCATGTCAACGGTTGTCCCAGATATAGCGCTAGTCCTTCTTTTTTTCATGTCTCCTATTTCACCCTCTCTCTCTCTCTTTCTCTCTCTCTCTCTCTCTCTCTCATCTTCGTTCTGCCTCACAGAGACCAAGGGGAGTTAAGTCCATAATGAAGTGAGGCTGTCGGGTTCTAGTACTTTTCACTCCCACCAGCAAAACTAAAGTCCATTTCTTCTCACTAAGCCTGAGATGTTTTTTCTGCATACGGCTCAGAATCACGATACCATTAAAAATGGAAAGGCATGCATGTTTGGTGAGCTGAAAGTTTCATATCTTTGGAAGGAAAGTTTTGCAGTTCTCCAGATGTTCCACAGAGGAATGGTTATATTTTGACACAGAGGCAGTGCCTGCGGATGAGGAAAACAACTTTCCAGCTTTCTTATACTTTCCAACAGGTGTATTTTGGCTTCATTTGAAAAGATGGTGTCTCACTGTAAAAAAAATCAGTCTAGGTCTTGGTTTAAACTAGTCTAGCTGATCTCCCAGCTTGGCCTGGGTGGTGTTCAGTTAGTTTAGCTGGAAAATGCCCATAACTAGTCTAAAAACCAGACCAGGCTGACAGACCAGTTTGGACCAGCAAACCCTTTAAGACTTGTTTAAGGTTTTGCTTTAGACTTAAAAATGTAGCTTTTATAACCTATTTACACTAAAATGTGCATTAGTAGGTCTTTGAGAAGCAAATGACCATAGCATTTCAGTGCAAGGACCGAAAGCAAACAAACATTATAGCCTATTGTTTATAATAAAATATAAAAGCCATGAAGAAATTATTTTGTTTTTAGGTTTAGTTCTTGTATTACAATTATGTGTTCTGTCACTTATCAGATTCTCTGTGGCGTTTTATTGAATATTGCTCTGATAAAACTCAGTGTGTCACGATTCAATTATGTGACATGTTGTCCTTGTTTAAGTGTCTCACTGTTAAGCCCTTTTCACACAGAGATCCTGGAAAATACACAGAAAATGTGTCCAGGAATTTGTCCCGGGATCGTTAGATTTTGTTCATTCACACTGCCAGTGATTTTCTGGAATCTGTGCGTGCGTTCACACACATCCCGTAAAAGTCACGTGTCGTAATATACTGCAATGTAATGTTATGTGCATTTTTTTTGTCATGAAAATAGAGTTGATCACAGTGAAAGATATTTGCTTGCGGTGTTTTTAGGTGGCTAAATAGCGCAATTTGTTATTATTACTGCCTTCCTTTATTTAGTGCCAAATAGGCCTAAATATTATCTCTTTTTTTGGTTATTATTCTGTAGCATATATTGTTGCCTTTTGCAAATGACAAAGACGTCAATTTTAAAACAAACTTTTTCATTTATAATGAAGAGGCACAAGAACGCAAGGTAGGCTATAGCCCAACGAGATTAAGCTAAATATAAGCTAAATATAAATGTCATATGAAAACAAATATAAGCAAATTGTTCAGGCTTGTTCAGTGCAAATTTACACAGCCTTAATTAAAAAATATAACGGAATGCTGCGAAGTTAAAATTATTAATTCGCAAATGTTTTATGTGTTATTCCATTTTTGCGCACAAGCTAAATTCGCAACTTTTGGATGGAAACCCGGCTAGTGTCTGCAGAAACAGAAACACACGGGCTTCTCCGCAGCGCAGCACGAGCACAGCAGGTACATGATCACGTTTTTTGAAGCGCTGTGTATTTTCGTGTTAATAGTTTTGATAAAAGAAATTTCAAGTTTAAACTGCGTTTAGAAGCAGACAACGCTATTCTCGCATCTGACCTTAAGTTTGGAGATTGACTCTTGCATTCATCCACGATTTAGCTAAAGACAAATAGTAGGACTGTTTTTTAGTTTTTGATTTACTAACAAACTAAAATTAATCGCTTAACTATATATTTTTTCATAGCTAAATTATTTACGATTTATTATAGATGTGTTTCATCACTACACGGCTTTTACGGCATTGTTTCTGCCTTTCGTTCACACAAGGGGTTTAGGGGTTTTCCGGGACTGATCCCGGTAATGTTACTAGGTCCCCTTTCCGGAATCACTTTTCGGATCTATCCGGGATGCGTTTGCGTTCACACAGAAGGCACTCTCAATTTTCTGGGATCAGTGTGCTGTGTGAATGATAAAAAATTCCAAGCTTCAGTTTTATCATTGTCCCCCCCCCCCCGCTGAGGTTTATCTGACTTTCAGGAGTGCCTGCATCACAATCAGACCTTTGCTATTTACTATTTATCTTATTATTATCTATTTATTGTATACATTTATTGTAACAGGTTTGACCTTTTCTATGTCAGTGTTCATATGGTGTTCTTAAATTTTAAGTTAAAGTTCCTGTGTCAAGTGAATCATACACTCCCAGACTGAACAGTTGCATTGATTGGTTCCCCGTAGCATGGGTTGTGACCAATCCATCCCCTACCCACATAGCAATAACAGTGGAAGGAGTTTGGATCCCGGGGTGCTAAATGATGAGATACAATTTATCCAATTTTCATTTCGCCAGCATGTATTGCACCTCCTTCATTATGAACACACAGAGTTGACAATTTAGACCACAATACCCCAGACTGTTTAGTTGGCTTATATGGCCACAGTTGCTAAATGGCACATTAGCTGAGTTATGATGTTCAGTCCTCCTGAAGTAGCGCAGCACATCAAAGAGGTTCCACTTAATCCTGGTAATTCACTGCAGTCAGTTGGGCTCCCCATTGATTGAGTTTAGCGTTCAGTGTGACAATATGAAACCCCATAGACATATCTGATCTCCGTTGTATCCTCACACTGGTCGTAATGAGTTTGGCACTCTAAGTTCCATTATAATTGTTTTTTAGTGAATAAGAATGTTTTATGGCACCTGAAAGCAGCCCTGCAAAGTAGCTTCAACAGCACGCATGTCTTTTACTTTTTACTAGATTTGGTCAAATTTAACAACTATTAAAGGGACGGCTCACCCAAAAATAAAAATTATGTCATCATTTATTCACTCTCATGTCATTCAAAACCTGTATATGACTCTTTCTTTGGTGGAACACAAGAGAAGATATTTAGAGAAATGTCATTGTGGTTTTGTGTCTATACAGAGGAAGTCAGTGGGGCCCCAAATTGTTTGGCCACCAACATTCTTCAAAATATCTTCTTTTGTGTTCTGCAGAAGAAAGTCATACAGGTTTGAAATAACACGAAGGTAAATAAATAATGAAAGAATTTTCTTTTTCGTGTGAACTATCCCTTTAAGTGCACTCCACAATGCATACCCATGTATTAGTTCACTTGTAATAGCAATAAAATGTCACTTCTTCAGAATCATTGAACCAAATGTTAGCATTTTATATCGATGTGGTCATGTGAAAGCCTTTAGCACTGGCGTCTCATTGATGTATATGTTCTAGATCTCTCTCTCTCTCTCTCTCTCTCTCTCTCTCTCTCTCTCTCTCTCTCTCTCTCTCTCTCTCTCTCTCTCTCTCTCGCTGTCTCTCTCTTATCTGATGCCTCCAAAGCCAGTGGCGTTATGACCGTTTCAGTCCTGCTTTATGAAGCAGAAAGTTGACTGATGTTCTTTCTTCCTCCATTAGCTGCTGATACCACCACAGATTTAAGCTAATGACCCACCACTGCGCGCTAGCCGTGAGCATTAAAGAACGGAACACTTTAATCTATTCAGACAGGGATGAGCTAGGACATAAAAGATCCATGGATGGCTGCAGACTGTAGGTCAGTGATAGACCGTATGTGTGCATCGGCCCATCGGAATAATCATAATCCTGTCTACGGCTGGTCCATCTCTGCATTCAGACGTTTGAGACGAAGCGTTTTTTGTTATAGATTCTGTGTCTGTCTGTACCTCTATCTCCCTGTCACGCACACAATTTGCAGTTTAGACACTTTATTGCTCTGCCAATATCTACTTAGACGTGCCAGTGGATTTTTCCTTAGTTGTTTACGTAAAAAAAAACGTAATAATCTCAGTCCAGATCATGATTTATACTTTTACATTCAGTGACCTGTTTCTTTTTTATTGGCAGGTGGCAGTGTGGGACCCGAGCCCTAATGTGACCCCTCAGAGGGCCTGTGTCGTAATTAAGCTAATGATAGAACTGATGCAAGCAGACAGGTCCCTTACCCTCACCCAAGGCTCCCCCATCCTTATGTCACATCACATTTACCCACATGACTGTAAACGGGGCGTGGACAACCAGATTAATTGGATTCTGTGTAGTTTTATGAGTGCATCTCTCAGTACTTGCAGTTAATGGTATTAAAATGAGTCGGGTAGTGTGTTTCTCTCTGATGGCTGTGTATGATGAACCACGCTGAGAGTTGATCGCTGACATTACTGTCAGTGTAATTCGCCTTTCGAGGGGCTCGGTTTGATATCAGGCTTGTGTCTTATCAGCACACTCATTTGGTTTCGTAATAGAAAAATGATGAAAATCGTGTGAAATGTTCCTTTTATTACCCAGCTGCTGAAAGATGCTGTCTCGTAACTTAGTTCAAACCCTCGTCTGAGTATCTGGCCTGTCGTAGTGGCTAGTTTCTCACTTAATGGCAGAGATTACAAATAAAACGCAACCAATCTGGAGATTGAAGTAAGGATAAAACTGCATTTGAAAGACATTTAAAGGGATAGTTCTCCTTCAAAATGAAAATTCTGTCATTATTTACACGCTCTCTTGTCATTTTAAACTCATATGACTTTCTTTCTTCTGAAGAACACAAAAGAAGATATTTTGAAAAATGTCGGTAACAGAAAACCGTTGGTCCCCATTGACTTGCATTGGGTTTGAGTCCATAGAAGTCAACGGGGACCCACGGTTTTTGGCTACCAACATTTTTCAAAGTATCTTCTTTTGTGTTTTGCAGAAGAAGAAAATCAGACCGTTTTAAAATGACAAGGATGAGTAAAGGATGACAGAATTTTCATTTTGAAGGGAAACTATTCCTTTAACGTTTGTATTGTGATACATGGCAGAATGAAACTGAATATTAAAATGTAATTTATTCCAAAGGGATTAAATTATAAAAAGTTGAACCAGTTTTACAAAACAAAGGTTGACAATTATGATATTATCCCTTGCAGTAGTTGCTACTTTTTGCATTTTAGCTAACAGTGGTTTTAATATTATAATGGAGTAACTGAACGTTCAAGGCTCCTTCTCAATCCCTTAAAGTGCTATTGCAATGTATCCATCCAACAGATGTTGGAAACACAGACAACATGTTTCATGTTTGTTTCGAAAACTGCAAATATGTTGTTGACAGCAGAGATTTCCAGTCCTCGGGAAGGCAAGTGGCAAAGTTCTGCCGTAATGTGTGGAGGTGTAGGAGGATTATAGTCTGATAAAGAAAAATAGATGATGAATCTGTCCTATGGGATCTGTTACTGACACTGTTTAAAGAGGTTCTGCTGATCTTAACATCACTGCTGACCCGTTTATCTTAACATCAACACCGATCAGTACTGTTCCATATTTAGAACAAGATGGGTTTATCAGATTCTTATCAGATTTGGCATTTAGTCTCCTGGAGTTTTAAATTGAGTAATGACAGGTTAGTTCACTCAAAAATGAGAACTGTGTTATTTACTTATGTGTCATTCCAGAAGACTTTTTTAGCAAAACAGAAAGAAGCGTTTTTATTTAATATTCTTTCATCATTTACCCTCATGTTATTCAAAACCTGTATGACTTTCTTTTTTCAATAAAGTATTATTATTGCTTTTATAAATGGTTACCACACAATACAAATAATAAAGACAAAAAATATGTATCAATGCAGCTTTCATGAAGTAAACTCATTTAAAGTCTTCCTTCCGCTGGAAAAAGTGCAGCGGGTCATAGCTGTTTTATTTATTGTAAATCAGGATCAGGAACTGAAAGTATCCGCTTTATAAAAAATCTGTATTTGTAACCAAAAATTTGTAAGCAAACAACATTGACCCCCATTGACTTCCATTGTACAGTATGGACACAAAACCATCGAGACATTTCTCAAAATATCTTCTTTTGGGTTTCACCTAAGAAAGAGTCATAGACAGGATTTGAAGGACATGAGGGTGAATACATATTGAAAGAATTTTCTTCTTGCTTTTTATTGGAAGTAAATGGTAACTGAGGCTGTCAGTCACTAACATCTCAACTACCAAACATCTCCGTATATTAAACAACACAAGGCTAAATAAATGACATTTTAAAACTTGGAACACATTAAAGATTCATTTTCTGGTGGAAATTTGCCATTTTTATTCCAAGGTTTCTAACCGTATCTTGTAAATGCAGCTCCCTATTTTATCATCCGTCTGTATTCTGCTCCATTTAATGTGGATTTTTTCCAGACGAATCAGTTGAGGCTTTCACACATCCAATTTTTCAACACTTCTGTCAGGACCTGTCTGTGCTCCAGCCCCTCTGTTTGGAAGTACAGAAGTGATTACATTGTCCATCAGCAGCTAGAAGGTCTGCATCAGCCGGCCGGATTGATGTTTGACAGAGTAATTAGAAAACTGTCCAGTCCCGTAATCACTGGAGCTCATCTTTTAGGAAGGCTTTCGTCCGCCTTGCCGGATGCCTGCGTCTGCGGCTGATGGGAATGTTGCCCGTGAGTTTGTGTGTAAGCGTGTGGGTATGAATGAAAGTCTAGTTGAAATATGGCTTTTGAAGGTAGATGGGTGTGGAGGGAGGAGGCACTCTGGGGCCCTAAAACTCTTTGTTTTTTAAAGCGTGGATTGGCTTTTATACATGAAACTTTTAATGTTTGTCTTACGGTTTCAGCTGCAACAACATAAACATTATTTACATTTAAATTTACATTTAGTCATTTAGCAGACGCTTTTATCCAAAGCGACTTACAGAGACTTCAGGGAGCAATAAGCGATATGTCATACAGGAGCAATAATACAACAGGTGCTAATACAAAGTTACTAGTTTCAACAAAAGCCAGACCACTACCTGTTGAGAGAAAGAGAGAGGGTATGTGGCCCAAATTTAACTTCCAGTAGACCTCTGCAAAGAATCAGGAGTTTTAATTGAATTTAATACAATTAATATACAATAAAATATTAATATAAGTTAATATCAATATAAATTAAATACAAAATAAATTATTATATTATAACCAAACACAGACCTGAAGTTAACTTCGTGCCAGGCGCACAAGTCCGATGAAACTGTCTATTCTGAATTCTTCAATTTCATTTTCAACAAGTGGTCATTCTTCTTTCTCAAGCTGTGGCTCTGCTGAGGAATAACTACATCTTTGATTCCTTTTATCTTTCCAGCAGTCTCATTAATTTGGCCTTAGGTACTTGAGCGTTGGACTCCACCTGTGGAGTGTTTGTCCTCCATGCTGGACTGTAATGGCCGTTGGAAAGTGAATTGGGCTTTAGTGTCAAGACTTCAGTGGCTCATGGATTGAAGGCCACAGCTCATCTGAGCCTGAACTGGCTGACTTGATCCTTTTAATACCTGAGCGCAAGCTGCGATGGATAATTGATAGTCTTGTGAACTATGCAGATTGACACCTCAGTCTGCAGTCTGCACTTTTTTCTCTCTTTCTCAAACTCATTTCTCTCAGTCACACTTTTCTCTCTGTCTCTCAGTCATCTTTTGGGTTAGAATGATAAATTGGAAGGAGGCGGTCACATTTTTAAATGACTCACAATACCAAAGTATAGACGAGATATTGCCTTGTCTGTTATTACACTTGACACAAAATTCTGTTAAAACAAAAGATGAAACCACAGCCAACAAAGCCATTTAAAGATGCTGAAAATTGTAGATCACCAAGGCTTCAAAAAAAATCTAAACTGCATAAAAACATATCACTGAAACTAACAGTAGATGTATTTTGTATTTCAACATTTCCTTCTGCTAAAGGTCCAGTGTATGAAATTCAGCGGCATCTAGCGGTGAGGTTGCAAATTGCAACCAATGGCTCAGTCCACCCTTCCCTGACACAGAACT
>NC_079909.1:8767655-8927602 GCF_024868665.1 Triplophysa rosa | reverse complement strand
CTGCAACTCTAATAATATAGGTAGTATGTTATTTCAAGTCAAGTCTGCTTTATTGTCAATTCTGCCACATGTACAGTACATACATATAGAGGATTGAAATTGCGTTACTCTCAGACCCATGGTGCATACAAATAACACTACACAGAATAAATATATATATATATATAAAAATACAGATTTTACATATATGTCAAATATACGGAGCCCTTTTAGGGACATGGTGGTGGGAAAAATATGAGAGGGAAGAGAAAAATATTTTTTAAAGCTTTTGCGTTATCTCGCAAAACTTTTGCGTTCACCCGAGAAACATTGCGTTCCCTCGCAAATATATTTGCGTTATCTCACAAAACTTTTGCATTCTCTCGCAAACATATTTGCGTTATCTCGCAAACACTTCATGTTTAATGTCCCGCTGGTAGAATTTAAGACTAGCTCCATAGGCTACATAAACATTGGTCTATAGTCGCAGATTCCCGGACCAATAACTCGTGAGCTAAACGTTCTTATAACACAAATTACACCTCATTCTATGTAACGTAAACAATGAACTTTAACTTAATTTTCCACAAATCAAGCCTTTTATTGATCTCAGGCGGGAGCCGGCTGAGACAATACCGAAGGGATCGTCTGCAAAGTGCAAAAACCAAATATCATTAGGCTACTAATAATAGTCATTAACTTCAGTGCTACATACTGTAGTATAACTAAAACCAGTTTAAATTCAGCAGGAGAGCATTAATGTGTAAACTGAATTTGGTGAGATTTCACTGTGTAACATTTAAGTTATTAATGACTATTTTTGTTGTAACGCTTTTCGGATTTACAGTCACTTTGCAGACAGTTCCTTTGGACTTGTCCATGTCGCCTGCTCAGATGATATCAATTTATATTCTCGTTTTGAGGAAGACTGGGTTGTAGACCCTAATCTAAAGAATTATGTGTTATTTGTGTTATAACAATGTTTAGCTCCCAAGTTATTGGGAATCTACTATGAACCGCTCCATTGTTAATGTACGGAGCGGGACAACAGGACGTTTGAATGTTTTGCGAGATAACGCAAATATGTTTGAGAGGGAACGCAAAAGTTTTGCGAGATAATACAAATATGTTTGCGAGAGAACACAAAAGTTTTGCGAGAGAACGCAATGTTTTGCAAGATAACGCAAAAGTTTTGAGAGATAACGCGAAACCTTTAAAAATATATTTTCTCTTCCCTCTCATATTTTTTCCACCCCATGTCCCTAAAGGGGCTCCGTACAAATACAATATTTTTTATTGTATAAAAAATGATTATAGTTATACTCCACTATTAAAGTATAGTCAATATATTCCAACCTTTCACAACTGCCAGACTTTGTCACAGTGATCACACTTAGATACGCTCTTAAAAATAAAGGTTCTTCACAGCAATGCCATAGAAGAACCATTTTTGGTTCCACAAAGAACCATTCAGTCAAAGGTTATTTAAAAAACCATCTCTTTCTTATGTTTTATATTATCTGCATTTCTCGCCACAAAGAACCTTTTGTGAAACAGAAAGGTAAATTCAGATGTTAAAGGTTCTTTATGGAACCAAAAGGTTCTTCTATGGCATCGGAAGCACCTTTTTTTAAGAGTGTAGTTTTATGGCATTACTGACGTACTGTAGTGTGAATTGGGTAACGTACTGTAGGTGTATTTCCTAATATGGATTACGGGATACTCTGTGATTTGTGTGTTTTGTATCTTGCATTGTCTACTATTGATTTAACCAAAATGGAGAACTAACTTGAAAGAATATAATTTTGTTTGGTTTTCATTATTAAATCAAATGTTCTTATTGCATATTATAAAATCATTGTAATATGAAATTAGAATTATTATGTTTGAAATGGACAAAAATGAAACATTTAGAGCTCTAATAGAAGTACATTGGCTGGTGATCAGTTTGGACTTTCAAAAGAAATCTGTTACTCTTGAAAACAGTACAAAAGCTAATAAAAACAAACTGTAAAACAATGTCAGTATGCAGGATGTCTGATGTAACACTGAAAATGTGTTGCATTCTGATTGCAAGACTTTAAAAGTATCCCTTGATTCACCATTATGATCTCTAAAACAGAAAAGAGAAGAGTAAAGTTCAAAGACACCCAGATTAAGGGAGTAACTATATAGGGCACCAGCTGTCAAATATCAATCAAGTTTTTCTGAACAGTTTGTACATGCGTGTTAAATTATCCCAAACACATTCTCTGAAATCTGACAAAGAACATTCAGGACATTCAAGTTTCTTTCAAACTTGGACAAAAAAACATTTAGGCTAACCGAATTTTATACGCATTCTTTATAGATTGTCCAAGCCCACTGTTGTAAAACACTCCATTATGGACCAAATTTCGCTCAAAAGCCACTGCTTTTTTAGTCAAATGGCCGTTTTGAAATGCTTTAGTTGTGTGATCTATGGAACATAGCATTCCAAGCTAGCCCAGTGGAGAGCTGTTTCAGCGTCCATGTTTGAACAATGTCCATAGAAGAAGGAATTAGCGTCTAAATCACTCTAGCCCATTCAGCCCTCTACTGTGGCGCAGCAGGTGGGGAGAAGTCACAACAGGTGTCCTGTGCTGACCCCTTTTAAGAGTGCTTGGCTCGATTCCATGGTTCCCTCAATGGTCTCCATGCACCATTTCCACCCCCCAAATGTATAAACACTGCAGGTCTTTCCACCTCATTTTTCTTAATCTTTCCTTCCTTTTTCGTGCCTGACCAAGGTCAGAGCAGGACAACAAGTGTGCCGTGGGATTAATAGCAGAACCCAGTGTCCGGTGGCCCTTGGGTGAACACATAGGTATGTAACGATGCAGAACTAACTTAATCTGTCATTGCTTCTTTAAAATGCTACTTCAGATATTTATACAGATGTGTTGTACTGGCTATTGCCACCTATACTTTTGTACTAAATTGTGTGAGACACAGCGTTTTGAAAAGGTACATTTGTCACTAGTATGTTTAGGTTTTGTGAATCCTACATGATGTTTGGAGGGAAGTTATAAACCCTGTTAGGTTTGAAGACGGGTACAGTATAGTCTATTGTGTCTGTAGCACATAATGTGTAACAACTGATGTCATGTGACAGGTGTCGAACCGACTATTAAGCCCTGACAGGACTCGCACGTCAAATTTATATCCGTTCAAGTCAGGCTGTTTCATTGCCTGTTTTCTCATTAAGAGCCAGAATGAATTGTAGTTTCTCTGGAACCACCAAGCGATATGCAACAATGACAGCTGGCCATATGATGCCATAGTAAACAGAGTAATGATACAATAATAATAATATACACAATGCAGGGTAAGAAATGCTTTGCTTCCGACAAAGGTGGATGATGTATTGTTGTCGCTAAATGGCTGAAGGGGCACTGTGCGGTTTACAATGTATTGTGTGTTATGAATAAACATTATGGTACATTTACACCAGCAAAACGCCAAAAAGCTTGTGTGCCGGATTATTTTAAAATGGCGATGAGATACGGTGTCTGAAATTATTGAATTGTAGAGATAAAGCTTAAAATCATATTCATTTTCGTGTTTTTTGTGATTATCTCCGCAAACGTAAGCATGAGTAAAAACACATGGAGCATTATTTTAAACTATCGCTTATTTTGATGTTGTTTGTTTAAGCGATAAAATAGACTGAGCCAAAATTTTGAAACAAAAGCGGAAATTGGTTGATTTATCATGGCGAATATTACACTGGGACAATACATCGGGAGCAAATTACCAGTAAACGACAGCTATTCGGTCAAATCTTGTGTCATGCTGATATGGTTTGCGATAAAATTGCCTTACAAGATCCTACGATTTCGTCGATTTACAGATGAGTGAGGATTTTAAGCTTGGAATGACGGTAAAGCTTTGCAATCGTACAGCATGTTGGCACAATGAAGAAATTCCACCACTCACTAAAGCTCTGTGGTCCTCTGCACCCAGCAGGTACCGATACAACCGCTCAAGAATTCCATCAACAAAGGAAAAAGATCGCATGGCATTTTTAGCATGTTAGGGTTAAAAACCACAGCTCTCAAAATTGTGAAAACTCCTGACAGAGAGATGATATGTCGCTTCAGCATTTCCTCAGAATCCAGTAAGGCTTTCTAGAGACGTTTCACTGCAAGGGTTAAAAAGCGTAGCACGCTTACACCTCTATCAGCACTCCACGCCATTTTCCTGCTTTTTTTTCCCAGCGCTTCCATGCTTCCTGGTTAAGCATCCTCTCCTCGCCGCTGATGCTGAGGTATATTCAGCCAGAGGACGAGACACGTAACACATTAAAGCAAAGCAAATAAAAGGTCATTGTGTGAGGGCTTACCGGAGCTGAGGCGTAAAAGGGCCCGAACCAGTCTGTAACTATCGACCACGTGCGGGTGCCGGACCTGGAAGACGGAGAACAACAAAGACAGTTTGTGACAAAGCTGACACGCTATAGTCTTGGAAGAGTAAAATCAATTGTGACATTTTTCATTTATTTGTAAATGCCTCTTTGTCGGCAGACTCACTCGAAACGACAGTCTGGCTCTTACAGATAGGAGAGGTAAGGGTAAAATAGAGGAATCTTGACAGTTGCCTTAATGAGATTCTGCATTAGGGCCGCTCTCACACACTTTTCCCTCAGCTAGGAGCACGCCCTTCACTTTCAATCTCACACACAAGTAATTTGGGGAACGTTAACCCTATAAAAAACTAAATCCAGACAGCATCGCTGACACTTTCCTAGACGTCTCGGATTTATTGCGAAACAAGGGCTTAATGCTGTAAATAGTTTGTTCCAATATTGATGAACGGAAATAGATGCGTGTACATGGAATATAAAATTGACATTGACATTTTTTATTTTATTTTAAATACTTGAAAGTTAAAGTCGAATTCTGACAGAATTGTTTTTTTCAGTCACACAGACACAAAATAACTTCAATATTAGTATTGTATTAGAATACTTTAACCTAAATATAAGTGTGAATAGTTTCAAAATGTACTTTAAAATATTGCAATATACTGTATAACATAAAAAATATAACTCAGCACTGACGTACAGCTATTTCCGTGAACAAATTTTATTTCAAACTAAAAATGAATAATCAATATTAACAAAAAAGATAAATAATGAGTGCACACCGCCAGCTACTCTGTCTTTTGCTATGAGGTCGTTAGAAGCATAGGTATACAGTATATCTAAAACTAGATGCCGTATTCAAGCGCTCCGGCATGCAGACGTGTCCGCCATTTTGGAACGGTCCACTGCATAGTTGCCAAGTCCGCTTAAAATACGCGACCTTGGACTTCTTTTTCTGTCAAGTCGCGTAAAAAAAATCACTTGTTGGTTTTGGGGCTTATCTTAAAAAATATGGTTGCTTGTTCTGAACCTGACAAGCAACTTTGTTTCTTTACATCTATGGTCGATGGTTTGTTCAATCCATTAACACTGTCTGCTCGAAGGTAGGCTTTTTGTACTACATGCGGCAGAGCATAACATCACAGCACTGCGAGAGCTATTTGAAGGCATACAGAGACGTCTACTGTCGAATCACTCTCGCGGTACTATGATGTCACGCGCCGATTGGCCTGCGCGGCGCCGGCGGAGGTCACACAACATATCTAAGCACGTAAAACAACATAGAGAAGCCAAGAATGTTACAGTGGTCTCTTCACGTAATCATCGGCGCTCTTTGGATAATCGGAGGTAAATATACTAAACAGATGAAATACTCACTTAAAGATAAAAAGCATTTTATAACCGAGCTACATCATTAAACATGTTAAAAGTGTAGATCTACGCGTTTGGCTACACAGCGTTATTCAAGCATAAGCACGTGTGAATAGCGTACCAACTAAACTAAATGAATTACATCTGTCACGATTAGAATGAAATGTGAAAATGAACGAAACGTTCAGATCTGATCACGGTGCAGCAAAGGGGTAGGGAGGGATGACCCAATTTATTAGGCTATAAGGTAAACATCAAACATTTTTATTGTATTAAATAAATGTATTGATCATTGCAGAATATAATTTAAAAAAGTATACATCAAATGCATATAGTTCAGTTTTACTTTATTATACATGTGTGGCTGTTACAGCTACGTTAAGTGGTCATTATATCTTCTCCTTTTCCATCTCTCCAGGCCTATACTGCTCACATCAGAGATTTGCAATTAATTTTTGTAAAATAGTTTGTGTTTTTCAAACAGGGTGTCAGTTTAAAATGACCCAGGCTCGTTCATTAATAATAAATAATTGATAATAAATTACATTGATGATCATGAATAATGTCGGGCTTGTTTTAGGAGCTGCAGTTGCTTATTTGTCTTGCTAAAGTTGGCAACACTGGTCCACTGACGTCACTCACAGTTTGCTAGAATGCATGAGCAGCCATGGCTGTGAAAATCACAGAGATGTAAATTCCCAAAATGGGACAGCCTTTCGTTATTGTCATGTGCTAGTTTAGCAAATATAGGCTAATGTTTGAGTTCATAATCATACATGCGTGCAACTGTAGTTGCAATTCCCCAGTCAGCTTGCTCTCGAGTGTTAATGGACTGGTAGAAAATGAATCATCACTAGCCTTAGTCCAAATAACATAGCTTAACTTTCATAAATAAAATCATCTATTCAAATCGAAAAACAACACGGAGCAACAGTTTAAAAGTAGCCCAGTTCCAAGGGGAAAACGCAGATTTGGTCACACACCGGCTCGCACCCTTCCACTATGGCAGACGACCTACATATATCGGCCCATAGAAACGGCTGCTAATGCAGATATCTATGATTAGACATGCATCTGTCTACACAAGATGCGAGCGGCCACCACAAATGCTTTGTTCTTATTGGGTATGTAGTGTCATGTCGCGTCTCATCCAGTGTGGACAACATTTTTAATTATAATGGGTTCTATTGTCTTTTGTCATGTGGTGTCACGTCGCGTCCGGTGTAGACAGTATTAGGAGGAGTTCCTAGTTTTAGTTGCCCTATAACAGTTATAAACATACACTGCAGTAACTGACGAGAGACAGATGACGTGAGCTCCACAGCTTTCCTCCTATTGGTAGTCGCTCCTGAAAGTGGCACATCATTTGTATAAAGTTGAACCAGAGCCGTTGAAATACAGAGTAACGACACCGCCATAGACCTAGTAAGAATGGAATGCGGAAGTAAAGATCGCGTCATGGAGCGACCAGTAGTTCCAAACACTGCACTGAAGCCCATTCATTTCAGTGTCTCCCAAACTCATTTGCTGTACAGTTGGTGAAATAACGGAATGTTTATACATGTTAATGAGTTGGTGGACATTATCTTATATTCATAGATCTTATATTTACAGATCTTATATTCATATTACTCTGCAGACAAAATTCTGCTATAAATGTAGTCAACGTAGTAATCAGTGTACACNGGGTTGTAAAGCAGCAGTGTGGAGACTTTCTGCTCACCTTGTTAAGGTCGAGCTGAACGAGAACGAGCCACATCTCCAGGTACGACCGCCCCTCAACCTCTGAATGTTCTCTAACCTTTGACAGATCGTCAAGTGTGACATATTGCGAATGCTGCCGGGAGATGAAATGAATGCTTTTATGAGAGCTTTTCAAATAACTATTGTATGTTTGGGTTTGATGAAGAAGAGAAGGTTGTGCTATTTATAAAAATCACTATTTGCACTTTCTTTTTGTTAGATAACACTAGATTCATGGGTTAGGATGAAATCTGCAACACAGTGACATATTTATTTCATTTGAGAGGTAAAGTGCATTATTAAACCAATGCATGTGCAGTAATGTATCCTAAAGGCTTGGAAACGAAGTTATCTTTCATTTTTGCTTTGCTGGGCCTTTTAAAAGTTATGCATTATGCATGTGTAAACAAGTGACCATAATCTTCTACGAATACTATTTAAAGATAATGTGATTGTAGATAACATAAATATTAAGATGTTCTGTGTAAATATGAAGCTTTGTAATGGATGGGTGGTGGCTACCAGGGTACATTTGTATTTGAAATGCAAGCCTATGGTGTTTTTATGAGGCCGAGAGCCGTTATACTCAACAGAATGTATTCTGAAAAGGGTGGGAGGTAATGGGCCGCTGCTAGCCCCTTATAGAAATATTTCAGAATAATGGCTTTTAAGGGAAAGATTTACAGTGTGCCAAAATGGATCCAATATTTGGTTCAAATACTTTTCCTTTATCAATGTCAGCATTTTTCGCCGTGGGGAAAAATGATCTCCTTTTGGGCACAATACGTATAAACTTATATAGTTATGTGACTTATATGTGTATATACAGTATGTATAAACTATTTAGTTTTAAGGCTACAAGAAGCATGTGCTTTTGAGCAGTACACAACATCCAACACTTCAGGTTGTCAAGTGTATAGGCATCATAAATATGACAACTGAATTTTTATAGCCCAAAGTGCCAAAGCCCAAATAGAATAGATGGGATTCTCCGAGACTGAAGCTCAGTCGGAGAGTGGTGTGAGGAGACAAGCATACGACCCAAGGCTGGGCATTTAGACGTAAATAATTGACAAGACAGAGTCAGTGTCACTGTTTTGCCGGTTGAAGAAAGGATAAGCCTGTCACTCGTAACAGTAAAGTAAAAAGAGTGCGAGAGAGGGGTCAGAGCGGAAGTCCCCTGAGAGAACTCAGTCGACACCAGAGGGGTCTGACCGTGCCCATCACAGGTATTTCACAGACAACGGAGTATCATCTTCATTTTTTTTTAAATGCGTTGTGGTTTCAATGAGAGAATGCCAGATTGAGAGAGTGAGATTCAGTAGCCAAAAGACCAGTAGTTAAGTTGCTATTTTGAGTATTTCTGATACTATTTTCACTAGAAATTAATGAAAATGTGAGGTCATTTGCATGAATTTTGTAACTTGTTTGCCATAACAACAACATGCACTTCAGTTTTCATGTCCAAAATATGATGATTCATGTTACCACAGCATGATCTCACTGTAAACCCTGATAAGTTTAGAGAACTCATAAATTTGTGGAAACTCCTCAAAACTTTTAAGTTGAGTAAAGAACACTAAACACATAAGAAGAGTAAACTCATAATAATACTTATGAATAAACTTCATTTTTCTTTATTCCATTTTAAATTCACGTGAGTTTCACATTAAACAATTATCAATGTTGTCATAAAGGAACAACAGCCAATTACAGCTACAGCATTACCAATGTATTGCAATTAAGATTTGAAATGAGTCTGTTTTCCTCTTAAGCAAATGCTCTCGTCTGCACAATGGTAACCTCTTAAAATCACTAATGTTACAAAACTCTTTAATAACAGAATAGAACAGAGTACTAAACACGTGTAAGCCTCCTCTCGTTGTAATCATGATATAAATACATAAAATAACACTTTATTTCGAGATTTACTTTCATTATCCAGTCCACACAAAGCATGCCGGGAATCGCTCTGACATCATTGGAAGATATAAAACATTTTTTTTAGCTAAGTGACTTCTTATTTTTGTGTCCTTGGAACTCAAAATGTCAAAAGCGTTAAACACACTTAAGTTGTAACTTAACTTATCTTACTTAAGTTGTAAGATAAATGCTCTTTTTCACAGTTTTGAGTACAGTTATCTTATTTTTGATGAGTAGATTATGCTGTTCAGGAATACAATGTTTTAATGGTAGCAGTGGCCATTAATACACAGCAGCTGAAGTGATTCACCACAAAATGAAAATTCTGACATCATTTACTTACCTTCATGTCATTAAAAACCTGTATGACTTTCTTTTGCAGAACACAAAAGAAGATATTTTGAACATTGGTAACAACATATGGACACAAAACCACTGAGACATTTCTCAAAATATCTTTTTTGTGGTCCAGAGAAGAGTCATTTGAAAAGAGTCTACTTTTTAAAAATGATGCATTATGCATGTGTAAACAAGTGACAATAATCTTCTTTGAATACTGTTTATATATACTGTGAATGTAGACACAGTAAGTCATATAATGCAAATGTATCATACACATTAAAATGGTCTGTGTTAATATGAAGCATATGATGGATGGATGGATGGTGACTGCCAGCGTACATTTATAACTGTAATGCAAACCATTGGTGTTTTTATGAGTTATAAAGTACTCAACCGAATGTCTTTTGATGTATTTTGTCTGAAAGGCCGAGATAATATCAGAAATAATGCACCACATGTACACCATTACAGGGAGTATTATAAACATAAACATTATTTATTAAGTAACCAGTAAACAAAAGAAAAAACATTTTGTATATGCCACATGCAGATCAGGCATGTAACACCAAAAATCTTTTTTATTTAACGTCTGTTGTTTTTCCTTATTCTCAGCATCCTCAGTTCAATATTCCAAACCACTGTCTCATACAGACAGGTTCTTGGCCTCCTCCCCAGGTTCTGTAGATTATAGATGGCGTCTCTGAGGGACGGGTCACACGCATCAGTGCAGGAGACTGGCTCCTCTGACCTCACCAGAAACGTAGCGAGAGAGAGCTGACCTCTGAGACTCGCTCTACGTGCCTGACGCAAGTAAATCCACTGCACACTGCCTCAGGACTGTGGAGGTAAAGAGATGTGGGAAGTTAGCACTGCAGAGAGTATCTTGAAAGCAAATTAACTGAAATTTATCCACTAACCGCTGAGTTACATCACAATCATTTATTTGCTTTGAGTCAACAAGACATTGAGAACCAATGTGAAACTCTCACAGACCATTCAGTTTCATTTAGGAAAATAGGTGAGACAGGGATAGGACGTTTACAGTCGGTGTTTTTTTACTTTCTACCAACATTTTAGCTAGCAGTCAAATTAATTAATTAATTAGAATGATTTAAATTAATTGTAAGAAAAATGTAACATTGTTTCTGAATTACATCAACATGATCATAAACATTTAACATCTTTGGTATTAAATTCATTATTCTAATTTAAATTAAAAGAACTTTCCAAAACTTTGAAAGATATTTCTTTCAGACTTCATTTTTGGTTAACTTGAACTTCCCCATATAATTAAAAATGTGTTAAAATAATGACAATTCAACATTGCTTCTGAACTGCAAGAGAAAATATTTGGTATTTGTGCTTAAAATTAATTGACCCTTTTACTTACAGCATTACTATTTCACCCAACATAAATTGGCTATTTTCTCTATTGTTTCATTTAAATTGTGTGAGCAGAGCTGAAAATACATGGGCAGCACATATCTGATGATTATTTATAATATATTAGAAGTGAATTCAGAATCAGCTCCCTCCATTTATTATTAGCTATTTTTGTAATTTTATTTATTAACTAAGATAGATAGATGTAGCCCTAATGTAAAGTGTTACTAAAACTGTTTCATTATAAAAAAAAACCTGTTGCATCTTCAGTAAACCAGTTCTTTGTGTCAGGAACTTTCAACAAATGTTTAACAGAAAATTTTTAGTACTATAAGTTTTGTCTCAAGACAATTTTGTGATGGTCTTGGTCTTTTGTCTGCGGTCTTGGATCTGGTCTCTGGGTCTCGATGCTATGTTTGGTCTAGATTTAGGTTCTCTTGTTTTATTTCAAGAGGGTCAAGACCACAACTGTGGGAATAACACTAAATTGCTGGTGCATTTTCTGATTTATGTGTTAAGTCATTCATGTGATTGGATGTAAACTTCTGGCTTTAAAAGCATTACAACTTGTTGCTTATTGTGTTCTTCTGTTACTTTTGTTACTCTTATTGCTGGTTAGAGAGAAATGGGGTTGTTTATATGTTAAAGATCTGTCTACAAAATGAATAAACACACAAAGGCCCACAATATCCGAGATGTGATTGCAAAAAAGGTACTTGTATGAGATCTTGTTTTTTTATTTTATAACATCTGATGTGATATTGATTTTGTAGAATTATTCAATAAACCTTGAGTTAATAAGTGACATAAGTTTTAGACACAATTAAACACAAGTTTTTGTTCTATTTTGGCTAGTCCCAAACAAATCTAGAACAAATCTGAACTTTTGTGCATTTCTGAGCAACACACGGCTATTTTGCCATTGATTAGATGAAAAAAGCAATGAAACTAATTGAGTCACTGCATGTTTTGTTTTGTTGAAGGTCACAGAATTAAATTTATCTTGGGTACTTACCGGGGTTTTTTAATGTCTAGTTGTTGAATTTTTACCTGCACAAAAACTGTAATATGCTACAGTAGGTGGGTGATAAAACATGGAACATAAAACATCCTACACATCAATTTCTGCACAACAAATAACCCAAGTTACTTCTATTATTATTTTATTATGACTTTTTAGTGTTTTGTGGATCTTTTGAATGAATTTTGGGAGTGCTGGTCTCGACTAGGTCTCGGCCTGGGTCTTGTCTTTGTCTCGGCCCCTCAAAGTCTTGGTCTTGTCTTGGTCTCGACACCCTCTGGTCTCGGTCTGGTCTTGGTGTTCTCGACTACAACACTACTCAGCACCATGACTCAAAGAGTCCTGTAAGGGCAATGTTTCTCTGGGTAACTGCGTTTCTTTAAGATTCTCCTCTTGACCCACAAATGAGATAACAACACACACCAAGTATTCTATATCTGACAAGTGACTGGAAAAGCTAATGTGATTGTGACTTGGTCGCACAATGCTGCTATATTTTATTATAAGAACCATCTGTTTTGTTAATGCCAGCACATCAGTGACTTAGGAAACAGGGGAGAAAAGGTCAAGACCACTTTCTTTTTTAAGAGGAATCCAAAGTAAATATTTTCTAACCGTCCATTCATCCATTAGTAAAGAATTTGGAAAAAAAGCCCTATTAAATTTAAATTTGCTTGGAGTTCATATTCTAGCGTACTGTATCTATTTTTATCTCCACTATGGTTGTGATAAGCAATTCAATGGTTCAAACTCATTACATTTCAAAAAAGTGATTCAGAAACAACAAATATATGTTATGGCATATAACAGTTACCTTTAGGCTGTATGCGGGGCCACTCTAAAAGATGCTTGGTTATTTTCAACCCAGCATTGGGTAAAAAAGGGACGAACCCAACCCGCTGGGTTGTAAATTAAACTATGCTGGTTTGTTTTTAACCATTGAAGGGTCAAATATAAACCAATTGCTGGGTTAATTTAACCCAATGGTTGGGTTCGTCCCCTTTTGACCCAATGCTGTGTATGAGTGTAGCAGCAGCAGAGCGACGTGATCTCATTCAATTCAATGCAAGCTCGGTTACTTCCGGTGAAAGTAATTGTTGGCAACAGGAAGTAGGCGTGTCTTGCAAAGCGACAAAAATGAGAATCGTTTAACTCATAGTTGTTAAAATACAGAGTTACGACAATCGATTGCACCGCCTCGTGGTCACGTGGTTCATGGAGTGCTCAATAGTTCCAAACAAATCCATGTTGTCAACCTATTTGAATGGATTTTAGCAGAACAGACCACAGCAACTACATTTGCATAATTATTTCTAAATACATTAGCACATGCTTCAAATCGAAAAACAACACGGAGCAACAGTTTAAAAGTAGCCCAGTTCCAAGGGGAAAACGCAGATTTGGTCACACACCGGCTCGCACCCTTCCACTATGGCAGACGACCTACATATATCGGCCCATAGAAACGGCTGCTAATGCAGATATCTATGATTAGACATGCATCTGTCTACACAAGATGCGAGCGGCCACCACAAATGCTTTGTTCTTATTGGGTTTGTAGTGTCATGTCGCGTCTCATCCAGTGTGGACAACATTTTTAATTATAATGGGTTCTATTGTCTTTTGTCATGTGGTGTCACGTCGCGTCCGGTGTAGACAGTATTAGGAGGAGTTCCTAGTTTTAGTTGCCCTATAACAGTTATAAACATACACTGCAGTAACTGACGAGAGACAGATGACGTGAGCTCCACAGCTTTCCTCCTATTGGTTGTCGCTCCTGAAAGTGGCACATCATTTGTATAAAGTTGAACCAGAGCCGTTGAAATACAGAGTAACGACACCGCCATAGACCTAGTAAGAATGGAATGCGGAAGTAAAGATCGCGTCATGGAGCGACCAGTAGTTCCAAACACTGCACTGAAGCCCATTCATTTCAGTGTCTCCCAAACTCATTTGCTGTACAGTTGGTGAAATAACGGAATGTTTATACATGTTAATGAGTTGGTGGACATTATCTTATATTCATAGATCTTATATTTACAGATCTTATATTCATATTACTCTGCAGACAAAATTCTGCTATAAATGTAGTCAACGTAGTAATCAGTGTACACCATGTGCTAATGTATTTAGAAATAATTATGCAAATGTAGTTGCTGTGGTCTGTTCTGCTAAAATCCATTCAAATAGGTTGACAACATGGATTTGTTTGGAACTATTGAGCACTCCATGAACCACGTGACCACGAGGCGGAGCAATCGATTGTCGTAACTCTGTATTTTAACAACTATGAGTTAAACGATTCTCATTTTTGTCGCTTGGCAAGACACGCCTACCTCCTGTTGCCAACAATTACTTTCACCGGAAGTAACCGAGCTTGCATTGAAATGAATGAGATCACGTCGCTCTGCTGCTGCTACACTCATACACAGCATTGGGTCAAAAGGGGACGAACCCAACCATTGGGTTAAATTAACCCAGCAATTGGTTTATATTTGACCCTTCAATGGTTAAAAACAAACCAGCATAGATTAATTTACAACCCAGCGGGTTGGGTTCGTCCCTATTTAACCCAATGCTGGGTTGAAAATAACCAAGCATCTTTTAGAGTGGCCCCGCATACAGCCTAAAGGTAACTGTTATATGCCATAACATATATTTGTTGTTTCTGAATCACTTTTTTGAAATGTAATGAGTTTGAACCATTGAATTGCTTATCACAACCATAGTGGAGATAAAAATAGATACAGTACGCTAGAATATGAACTCCAAGCAAATTTAAATTTAATAGGGCTTTTTTTCCAAATTCTTTACTAATGGATGAATGGACGGTTAGAAAATATTTACTTTGGATTCCTCTTAAAAAAGAAAGTGGTCTTGACCTTTTCTCCCCTGTTTCCTAAGTCACTGATGTGCTGGCATTAACAAAACAGATGGTTCTTATAATAAAATATAGCAGCATTGTGCGACCAAGTCACAATCACATTAGCTTTTCCAGTCACTTGTCAGATATAGAATACTTGGCGTGTGTTGTGATCTCATTTGTGGGTCAAGAGGAGAATCTTAAAGAAACGCAGTTACCCAGAGAAACATTGCCCTTACAGGACTCTTTGAGTCATGGTGCAGAGTAGTGTTGTAGTCGAGAACACCAAGACCAGACCGAGACCAGAGGGTGTCGAGACCAAGACAAGACCAAGACTTTGAGGGGCCGAGACAAAGACAAGACCCAGGCCGAGACCAAGTCGAGACCAGCACTCCCAAAATTCATTCAAAAGATCCACAAAACACTAAAAAGTCATAATAAAATAATAATAGAAGTAACTTGGGTTATTTGTTGTGCAGAAATTGATGTGTAGGATGTTTTATGTTCCATGTTTTATCACCCACCTACTGTAGCATATTACAGTTTTTGTGCAGGTAAAAATTCAACAACTAGACATTAAAAAACCCCGGTAAGTACCCAAGATAAATTTAATTCTGTGACCTTCAACAAAACAAAACATGCAGTGACTCAATTAGTTTCATTGCTTTTTTCATCTAATCAATGGCAAAATAGCCGTGTGTTGCTCAGAAATGCACAAAAGTTCAGATTTGTTCTAGATTTGTTTGGGACTAGCCAAAATAGAACAAAAACTTGTGTTTAATTGTGTCTAAAACTTAAGTCACTTATTAACTCAAGGTTTATTGAATAATTCTACAAAATCAATATCACATCAGATGTTATAAAATAAAAAAACAAGATCTCATACAAGTACCTTTTTTGCAATCACATCTCGGATATTGTGGGCCTTTGTGTGTTTATTCATTTTGTAGACAGATTTCTTTAAGACAATCCCCCATTCTTCTCTAACCAGCAGTAAGAGTAACAAAAGTAACAGAAGAATCAAATAAGCAACAAGTGGTGAATGCTTTTAAAGCCAGAAGTTTTACATCCAATCACATGAATGACGTTAACACATAAATCAGAAAATGCACCAGCAATTTAGTGTAATTCCCACAGTTGTGGTCTTGACCGGTCTTGAAATAAAATCAAGAGACCCCTAAATCTGAGACCAAGACAAGACCGAGACCAAAGACAGTCAAGACCGAGAAAAGACCAAGACCATCACAAAATGGTCTTGAGACAAAACTTATAGTACTAAAAATTTTCTGTTAAACATTTGTTGAATGTCCTGACACAAAGAACTGGTTTACTGAAATGTGCAACAGGGTTTTTTTTATTATAATGAAACAGTTTTAGTAACACTTTACATTAGGGCTACATCTATCTATCTTAGTTAAGATAAACTTACAAAAATAGCTAATAATAAATGGAAGGGAGCCTGATTCTGAATTACAGTTCTTAATATATTATAAATAATCATCAGATATGTGCTGCCCATGTTATTTTTCAGCTCTGTCACATTTAAATAGAAACATTTTAGAAAAATAGCAAAATGTTATGTTGGGTGAAATAGTAATGCTGTAAGTAAAAGGGTCAATTAATTTTTAAGCACAAATACCAAATATTTTTCTCTGCAGTTCAGAAGCAATGTTGAATTGTCATTATTTTAACACATTTTTAATTATATGGGGAAGTTCAGGTTAACCAAAAATGAAGTCTGAAAGAAATATCTTTTTTCAAAGTTTTTGGAAAAGTTCTTTTATTTTAAATTAGAATAATGAATTTAATACCAAAGATGTTAAATGTTAATGATCATGTTGATGGGTAATTCAGAAACAATGTTACATTTTTCTTACAATTAATTTAACTCAATCTAATTTAATTTAATTTAATTTGACTGCTAGCTAAAATGTTGGTAGAAAGCTAAAATCCAGACTGTAACATGTTCCTATCCCTGTCTCACCTATTTTCCTAAATGAAACTGAATGGTCTGTGAGAGTTTCACATTGGTTCTCAATGTCTTGTTGACTCAAAGCAAATAAATGATTGTGATGTAACTCAGCGGTTAGTTGATACATTTCAGTTAATTTGCTTTCAAGATGCTAACTTCCCACATCTCTTTACCTCCACAGTCCTGAGGCAGTGTGCAGTGGATTTACTTGCGTCAGGCACGTAGAGCGAGTCTCAGAGGTCAGCTCTCTCTCGCTACGTTTCTGGTGAGGTCAGAGGAGCCAGTCTCCTGCACTGATGCGTGTGACCCGTCCCTCAGAGACGCCATCTATAATCTACAGAACCTGGGGAGGAGGCCAAGAACCTGTCTGTATGAGACAGTGGTTTGGAATATTGAACTGAGGATGCTGAGAATAAGGAAAAACAACAGACGTTAAATAAAAAAGATTTTTGGTGTTACATGCCTGATCTGCATGTGGCATATACAAAATGTTTTTTCTTTTGTTTACTGGTTACATAATAAATAATGTTTATGTTTATAATACTCCCTGTAATGGTGTACATGTGGTGCATTATTTCTGATATTATCTCGGCCTTTCAGACAAAATACATCAAAAGACATTCGGTTGAGTACTTTATAACTCATAAAAACACCAATGGTTTGCATTACAGTTATAAATGTACGCTGGCAGTCACCATCCATCCATCCATCATATGCTTCATATTAACACAGACCATTTTAATGTGTATGATACATTTGCATTATATGACTTACTGTGTCTACATTCACAGTATATATAAACAGTATTCAAAGAAGATTATTGTCACTTGTTTACACATGCATAATGCATCATTTTTAAAAAGTAGACTCTTTTCAAATGACTCTTCTCTGGACCACAAAAAAGATATTTTGAGAAATGTCTCAGTGGTTTTGTGTCCATATGTTGTTACCAATGTTCAAAATATCTTCTTTTGTGTTCTGCAAAAGAAAGTCATACAGGTTTTTAATGACATGAAGGTAAGTAAATGATGTCAGAATTTTCATTTTGTGGTGAATCACTTCAGCTGCTGTGTATTAATGGCCACTGCTACCATTAAAACATTGTATTCCTGAACAGCATAATCTACTCATCAAAAATAAGATAACTGTACTCAAAACTGTGAAAAAGAGCATTTATCTTACAACTTAAGTAAGATAAGTTAAGTTACAACTTAAGTGTGTTTAACGCTTTTGACATTTTGAGTTCCAAGGACACAAAAATAAGAAGTCACTTAGCTAAAAAAAATGTTTTATATCTTCCAATGATGTCAGAGCGATTCCCGGCATGCTTTGTGTGGACTGGATAATGAAAGTAAATCTCGAAATAAAGTGTTATTTTATGTATTTATATCATGATTACAACGAGAGGAGGCTTACACGTGTTTAGTACTCTGTTCTATTCTGTTATTAAAGAGTTTTGTAACATTAGTGATTTTAAGAGGTTACCATTGTGCAGACGAGAGCATTTGCTTAAGAGGAAAACAGACTCATTTCAAATCTTAATTGCAATACATTGGTAATGCTGTAGCTGTAATTGGCTGTTGTTCCTTTATGACAACATTGATAATTGTTTAATGTGAAACTCACGTGAATTTAAAATGGAATAAAGAAAAATGAAGTTTATTCATAAGTATTATTATGAGTTTACTCTTCTTATGTGTTTAGTGTTCTTTACTCAACTTAAAAGTTTTGAGGAGTTTCCACAAATTTATGAGTTCTCTAAACTTATCAGGGTTTACAGTGAGATCATGCTGTGGTAACATGAATCATCATATTTTGGACATGAAAACAGAAGTGCATGTTGTTGTTATGGCAAACAAGTTACAAAATTCATGCAAATGACCTCACATTTTCATTAATTTCTAGTGAAAATAGTATCAGAAATACTCAAAATAGCAACTTAACTACTGGTCTTTTGGCTACTGAATCTCACTCTCTCAATCTGGCATTCTCTCACTGAAACCACAACGCATTTAAAAAAAAATGAAGATGATACTCCGTTGTCTGTGAAATACCTGTGATGGGCACGGTCAGACCCCTCTGGTGTCGACTGAGTTCTCTCAGGGGACTTCCGCTCTGACCCCTCTCTCGCACTCTTTTTACTTTACTGTTACGAGTGACAGGCTTATCCTTTCTTCAACCGGCAAAACAGTGACACTGACTCTGTCTTGTCAATTATTTACGTCTAAATGCCCAGCCTTGGGTCGTATGCTAGTCTCCTCACACCACTCTCCGACTGAGCTTCAGTCTCGGAGAATCCCATCTATTCTATTTGGGCTTTGGCACTTTGGGCTATAAAAATTCAGTTGTCATATTTATGATGCCTATACACATGACAACCTGAAGTGTTGGATGTTGTGTACTGCTCAAAAGCACATGCTTCTTGTAGCCTTAAAACTAAATAGTTTATACATACTGTATATACACATATAAGTCACATAACTATATAAGTTTATACGTATTGTGCCCAAAAGGAGATCATTTTTCCCCACGGCGAAAAATGCTGACATTGATAAAGGAAAAGTATTTGAACCAAATATAGGATCCATTTTGGCACACTGTAAATCTTTCCCTTAAAAGCCATTATTCTGAAATATTTCTATAAGGGGCTAGCAGCGGCCCATTACCTCCCACCCTTTTCAGAATACATTCTGTTGAGTATAACGGCTCTCGGCCTCATAAAAACACCATAGGCTTGCATTTCAAATACAAATGTACCCTGGTAGCCACCACCCATCCATTACAAAGCTTCATATTTACACAGAACATCTTAATATTTATGTTATCTACAATCACATTATCTTTAAATAGTATTCGTAGAAGATTATGGTCACTTGTTTACACATGCATAATGCATAACTTTTAAAAGGCCCAGCAAAGCAAAAATGAAAGATAACTTCGTTTCCAAGCCTTTAGGATACATTACTGCACATGCATTGGTTTAATAATGCACTTTACCTCTCAAATGAAATAAATATGTCACTGTGTTGCAGATTTCATCCTAACCCATGAATCTAGTGTTATCTAACAAAAAGAAAGTGCAAATAGTGATTTTTATAAATAGCACAACCTTCTCATCTTCATCAAACCCAAACATACAATAGTTATTTGAAAAGCTCTCATAAAAGCATTCATTTCATCTCCCGGCAGCATTCGCAATATGTCACACTTGACGATCTGTCAAAGGTTAGAGAACATTCAGAGGTTGAGGGGCGGTCGTACCTGGAGATGTGGCTCGTTCTCGTTCAGCTCGACCTTAACAAGGTGAGCAGAAAGTCTCCACACTGCTGCTTTACAACCCCTGTGTCATTTCATCTGTCAGGCCACACGAGATCACAACACAATAAACTTGTCAACTTTCAAGAAATTACTGCAACCGAACTCATTCCCACTCACTCGGTGAAAGAGCGGATGACATTGGCTCTTTTATAAGACCATGTGGAGGTCAGAGAATCTACTGCTTCTGCGTGTGGAATTAAGGTTTCAGATCGCTCCTGATTTATGGCTGGAGAGGCCCAAGGTCCTATTTAAACTGCTGATTAAGGTGGCCAGAGAAAGACTGATTGAAATTCGTTATGATTATGTTCACTACGCAACATGTCATAATTCTTCCCTCGAGTTTGCTGACGCCTACTAGAACAAGTATTTACGAATTGCAATTAAGAAGCAGGTAATGGCGCTCTGAAATGACCTGTGTTTAGTGATAGCCAAGTTCACCACATAAAGTAGGATATTGACGAATGTAGATAGCATGTTAGAAATTTATTGTGGGGTTTGTGAGGCATCTGTTTAAAAGTGATTTACCTAAAAATAAAATTCTGTCAACATTTACGCAACCTTGTCATTTCAAACCTGCATGACTTTCTACTGCAAAACACAAAATAAGATATTTTGAAGAATGTTGGTAACCAAACAACGGCGGAACCCATTCATTTCTATTGTACGGAAACAAAACCCAAAGTCAGTGGGTAAAGCTGTTGTTTGGTTTTCTTATGTTGAAAATCATCATTACACTATATAGTGTTGTATTATATTAGATCAGGTTCACTTGTTCAGCCAATAGCTTTTACAAAGAAAAGATTATGCAAATAATTCACAAAATGTGCTTTAATTTAGAAGGTTATCAGACTTTGTTTGAAACCAGTATTCAAAACAACAAAACACCCACGCCTGCCACATCTGTGTGAATGCACTTCTTCATTTAAAGAAAGAAATCTAAACTACATTAAATAAATAGCTGTTTAAATCTAAATGTGTCCTTTATCAAGACAGAGCAGGTTCTGTTCAGGTTTCTAGGTCTGTAAGCCTTATTACAATAACACATAGTACATTCAGATCTAGTAAAAAAAATCTAAAAGAAAAATCTAGTAAAAATCAGACATTTTCTGGCAGCTGGGGCAGCAGAAATAAACCATAAAATAACAGCTTTTTCCTTGTAAAATTACATGTTTTACCCCATTTTTCTTGTACATTTGCAGTCTTCTTTTCTGTAATTTTTTGTTTTTTGGCCGTATTTTCAAAAATGAACTGCAACAGAAATTTTCCAGCAGCTGGGGCACCAGAAATAAACTGTAAAATAATATTTATTTTCATGTAAAATTACACGTTTCCACTTTTTCTTGTAAATTTGCAGTCTTTTTCTGTAATTTTAAGTTATTTACCATTTTAAAAAAATACAAGAAAAATATGTGTAAAAAAACAGCAAAACGTCCGTAAATTCCGTTTTTTTACATATACGTGAAAATTGTAAAAAAAAGAACAATTATGTAAAATTACGGGTTTTATACCTTTCTCCTTCTGTCTGTCTCAAACAATATAAATTTTCCAATAATTATTCCAAGCTTGTCACGAGTATAAAACATTAGCTTTCGTTTTTGCTTACCTTTACACACCTGGATGCGTCACACTGTTTTGTTCATAGCATACAGCCTCAAACACCCATTTCCCAGCATCAGCCCATGTGAATGCACTTTAAAGCCCTGATCTGCCCAGCAGTATTGCAGTATTAACAAAGACAAACAGGTGAGAGGTCTCAGATGTACACTACTGAATCCTGAAGACACTATATATAGTCTATAACAAGCAGGTCTCCCAAATCCTTTAAAAAAACAATCCATAAATCACATTTACAGTTTAAATTTACAATATTTCTATCTTTCTCTGCTCTTTTACCTTTACAAAGCATTCAATCATCATTTATTTTATTAATAAATGTTACTGAGTAAAATGTAAAAGAGATTATGCTAAATATTAATGAATATATTCATATTAACCAATGAACCACATAAGCTTAATGTGTAATTATTAAATGAAGCTGACAGTAAATTTACAGTGTTACTGATTTTTCTATTGTAATCAACACATAAATTGTATTGTGTAACATAAACAATGTACAGTAAATTGTATTATTTTACAATTTGCACACAGTTCAAACTCAACATTTGCATTTATTTTTCCAGAGTAATCTTTGTAAATATTTGCATTATCTATATGAGTTGATAATGTACTGGTACTGTATGGCCAGCAATAAATATACTAATATCTTAAAAAGCATACCCTTAATGTATCACCTCAGCCTAGTGTAAATCATCTCTTATCCAGTGTGGATACCTGATGTTTCGGTCTTCAGTCTTCACTTGTCTTGCAGAAAGATAGGAAGTCCTTTACAGCCGTGGTCCAAGCAAGCCCAGTAACGAATGGCACAGCAGATTAAATTTATAGTGAGGGATGGAGCTTGTCTTGTTACCCTGTTTAATGGAAAACAATGAGTCTTCCGCTGTGGAGGCTGACACATTGTCCTGGATGGACCATTCTGTCTTTTATTATCCTGAGAGCAGGTTCTTTCTCTCTTTCCTACGAAGGAATGACACACATGACACATAAGAAAGACCTGCAACACCTAATGGGCTCCAAACTGTAGGAAGCAGACATACAGTAATTTACAGGGGAATACTTCTCACAATATAATACTTTCTCAATAAATAAAGCATTTCTCATTTAAAAGCAGACCGACAGACAGATCTCAAATTTTGGCAACAGAGCTACAGAAATCGCAAACATCATATGAGATTTATGCAACAGCTCATTTAATATGTTGTTTGACTTCAGAATTCAATCTGGATTGACCATCAATATTTTCTGAAGGTTAAGCACATGCTATTTGCTGAAAAATCAAAGACAGTTTTTAAGAGTTTCGTACCTATTTTGTCACGAAAAGAATTAGAGATGAAAGGAAAAATCATAAAAGAAAATGAAGAAAAACCGAAGAAATTGAGGAAGAATATTTCTGTTTGGAAACAGAAGCCGTAGAGATAGATGCCAGATAGCAAGCCAGGGGGGAGAATATCATCAATGATGAAGTTGCTTTTTACCTGAAGTCAGCAGACCCACTGCAACAACAGACTCGCTTACTTCAAATGACAGACATCAGTGTAATGTCTGATGGCTTCCACAATCATCAGCTTTCTCACAAAATACAGGAAATGCCTGAAAGGTAGATCCGTTGAGCGCTGATTAGTTATGGTTCATCTATGTTCACCCTATAAAGCAGGTGAATTATTATTGATTATGATTATAAATGAAATATGCTGCTGTCAGATTCCCAGACAGTTTGACAGATTTGGGTGCAGTATACAAAACTGACAGGTGGTAGATCTGATACAGGAATTCGCTGGAGAAACACAAGCAATACTGTTTGGGGGAATTGCCAAAAATGTACAATTGAGCAATATATTAATTGATCTATTAGATCACGATATTGAGGTTATATCCTGTCATTAATAACTTATATTAATTACGCTTGAAAATCCAAATCCTTGTTGGAACACAAAATAAGAATTTTAAACATATTTCTATGGTGCACTCATACTGGTTTATATCCTGTGAGGCTATTTTTTATATAATCCTGATAGACTGTTTATATAAGTTTTGTAGTTTGACTATATGCCCTAAGTATAAGTGTTGTTAAACTAGACCTAAATATCCTTGACAATGTTAAATGTAACATTTAACCACTAAAACACTGTAATAATTTGAAGAAGCCATCAAAGAAACAATGCAAATATATGCCTATACTTTTCCTTCTCTGATGTTCCTTTCATCTCATAATCACAGCGAGATACTGTATTTGGGTTTCTGGCAAAGGAAACATCACAACCATCAAATGTTATCATGAATCTCAAGTGCTGTCTTTGATCAGAGAGTGCTGCCATCCTTATGTTCTGAAGCAATTGAAGATGAAAAGAAATACATGTACTTCATGAGAAGAAAAAACGCTAAATCTGTTCTTTGCTTTAATTTACTTACCTTGCGATCCAAAGCAATTTTGCTGGAAGTGACTGCAGCAAGCATGTAAATTGTAATTAAATTTAACAAACTGCAGTTGAACAGGGCTGTTATGAATGTCTCAGAAGCATACACTTGGCATTTTCCACACTACAACTGGAATCAAATAAACATTTTACAACATGTAATAAACTAAATATTAGGATGTTCTCAGTCAACTTAGAGAAACAGGATGACGTGACCAGACTTTAAACTGTTTTTTATGTTAACTGGCTATATCATCAAGGTTTAGATAGACATAGATGGCCAGAAAGCTAACCAAGTTAAAATAAGGGTCAATTTTTTAAATATTTTTTAAATAAATAAGCTTTGATGTATGGTTTGTTAGGATAGGACAATATTTGAGAAACAACTATTTGAAAATCTGGAATCCAAGGGTGCAAAAAAATCTAAATATTGAGAACATTGCCTTTAAAGTCCATCAGAGGCGTTGTAGCAGGCCGTTGCTGAACAGGTTTGCTTTAACGCTCTCTATTGGCTTACTCCTGTAATGATGTTGTGGAGAGTAAATGAACCTGAAAGAGGACATTTTAAGCTTTACATAGATACCAAACTTGAGTGGGTAATTCCCAAAGAGCGGGCAACACCGAGCAAAGTTTGTAGAGGTGTTTCCGGCCATTTTTGTTTGCGATTTTGCTGCATTCACTCACAGAAATAAAGTTTTGATATATTTACAATAAGAAATTTACAAAATATCTTCATGGAACATGATCTTTGCTTAATATCCTAATGATTTCTGGCATACTGTAAAAGAAAAACTGATCATTTTGACCAATACAATACAAACGTTTTGTGGTCCAGGGTCAAGTGATAGTATTAATGGAATAGCTAATAAAAGCCATGGCGCTATACACATTACAATCACTGAGGGCTGACATAAAATGGATGATACTGTAATATTGACAAAGCAAATATTGAAACATTTCAACAAAAATGCTTTGCGGTGACAATGTTGCATTAACTAAACATAAATATTTGAAAAAAATGCAAATATAGTAACAGCAGCAACTACAATTATGAACACAATTACAAAGTTATAAATCTCAAATAATTCATTAAAATGCACAGTAGTTACTGTGTCCAGACTTCAGACATAAAGTTTGCATATAACAAGCTTTGAACATAAACCTCTGAATGAGTGTATTGACAAGGACATTTAACAAAAGTTTGGTAACTTTAAAAGTACTTTAAAATATAATTTAGCAAAAATGTTATTGTAATATATATATATATATATATATATATATATATACTGTATGTACAGTAGGTGTATAGTATCAAGTGTAAGTGCATATGCGAAGCAGTTGTCTTTTTATTAAAAGATTTGGACACCTGTCACAACTTACCTGGCTTAACACATATAACACTATTTGATATTAAGGGAAATAAAATAAACAATGTAGCCAACATTTATACCAGAGACAAATGATGCACATGATTCAAAAAAAATATTATACAAGATGGAGTGTTATTTTGGTTTATAGTCCGTTTTTTGATTCTGTTGGTTGCTTTTCCTAAAAACCTCAGAGAAAAATAACTCTTTCACACTGTGCCGATCATCTCCACGGGGAATTGGCAATTGGCACAACATAAATAATAAAAGTCTAACTACTTAGATCTTAAGGTTTTATTTGCATTTAGCTGAATTATCCTACACAAAAGAAGAGCAACGTGTCAACCAACACACACCCATACATATACACCAACCTACATGCATAATTTACTTTAATTTATACCACGGGGCTGTGGAATGCTTGATTCTGATTGGCTGCCGAAGGTTCTACAGGTGTGCATTATTTTTCAGTCAAACGCACACCTATGAAGTAGTTCCAGATCTGTCGACCGAATTAGCGCCAAGTTTTACCGTTATAACGGATTTATACTGTAGCTAAATTTCCAGAAATAACTTTTAATAATTATGGAAAGTACGAAAATTTCGACAATTGGGCGAAAGCTGTACTTGAAGGTCAAGAAGATGAAAAAAAAAGAAAGCGAACATCAAAGGCAGCCAGCATTAGCAAACGTCATAAAACGGTCACTGAAGATCAACTAGACAAGATTGAAGGTGAAAAACACGAAGAAAACACCAAAAGGACAACAGCTTGGACAGTAAATGTGTTCAACGATTGGCGTAAAACAAAAAATACGTTTGCTGAAGAGGTAGAAAGAGAGGGGGCAAACGCTTTAAACAAACACCTGCAAGCTTTCTATGCAACTGTGAGAACTGCAGCTGGCACTAAACGAATAAATAAACATCGATTAAATACTTGTTCCGTTTTTTACATCATGCTTATAACTATAAAATACCAACAAAGTAATTTATACATTTTGACGAGCCTACTTGTTCACAGGGTTTTGTTATTACTACAATCATGCGCGCTCTCTCTCAAGCCTTTAAAATGACGTCTTGGAATTACCGGCAGCTTCGGATGAGAAAATAGACCCCACCCACAGTAGCATTATAAGCGCGGCAAACATAACAAATCTCTTGAAATAAAACACCTGAAAAATTACTTGTGATGTGGTAACCATGGTATAAGCGGAATAATTGACTCCGGTCCGTTCAATTATCGAAAGTTAATGCACACCCGAGGTCCGCTTCGCGTCGTGGCCGCATTACCACCTCGGGGTGTGCATTAACTTTCGATAATTGAACAGCCCCTCATCAATTATTCCTTACATATTTCTGCTTCGTTCAGTTGTATTTTTGTCTACAAGCAGTAAACTTTCTTCATACAGTAAATCTTTTTTGAAACTCCAAACGCTCTCACTCATTAGCACATAAGCCATTCGTTCAAAATATCGCTAAAGTCTACCAATATGTTCTGATATCACTTTTATGTCTGTGGCATTGAACAACAGCATTTTAAATTCACACAACAGTCAGAGATAAAAAGAAGCAACTTTGTGCTTCGTTAGTGAACCAATTTACTGTTTTGTGACACTAAATTGGCCAGTTTTTAAATTTCCAAAATCTTCTGTTATTATCAAGTCAAAAGTTAGGCCCTCTGTATCAGTATGTTAAACCTGCTATTTCTGTCACAATAAACACATAAATCCAAGATTTCTATGTAGTGCGATGTACTAATGCAGAGCAACTGGACACAAATTTAGACTTCAGTTTTTAGGCTCAAGGCTAAATTAAGTTGACAGGGCCACTGCAGCAATGTGACAGCTCTGTAGTGTGTGACTGTCTTACGCCTGGTCAACGCTGTGCCATTTTTTAACGACTGGTGCTTGTCAGATTGTACGATATGACCCCAGTGATATCTTGGGTAAAAGTCAAAGCAAACTATGCAGCATCAACTGTTTTTTTTTTGTCAAGCTATACGACATGCATCTAAGAATATTTTTTTGGAGTGTCTAAAATTAGTTTGAGGGGCGAAAGATATCTGCTCATTGTTCTGTGTGAACTGTCATTCTGAAAGTACAATCATTCCATGATGGGACTTTTAAAAAATGAAGTATTTACTGTAAGTGAGACCTAGTTAATTGTAAACCCTCTTGTGGTGGCAAAACTCCCCCTGGACGTCGAAATACAAAATCAAGACAAACCAACAGTAAAGAAAGACCGATGTAAGTTGAGCTTGATAAAATCATTTATTGTGCTCCAGAAGATTAAATCCTATTTAACCAGAAAGAAAGACAAAATGACAAATAATCTACATCACAACAACCCTCTGTAGTTCTCATAAACAGCCATTTTGATCTTCCTCCATGGTCAGCCAGTAGAAAATAAACACAATGAAATTTGGTTGCCGTTTGTAAGTAAATGGCCGTCAGTCTTGCGTTACATTCAGTTACAAGGCTCGTCCTGGCATGAGTGTGCATGTGACGTACTGAGCGTCGGAGATCTCCTCGATTACAGATGAATCCCAGCTCTCTCCCTGGTACATGTGCATGCATGAGATGAATCCTCAAAGTGGGCCGCCGGAGGACGGCTCATTAAATTTTAATATCATTCAAAGGAGCTTTCTTTTGGAGAGGGACACGTAGGCAGGTTGACTTTGCATACGTATACCTCCAGATGGGGACCGGCATACAGAGCGCAGTCGCTCTCTGCTGCTTGCTTGAACTGTGTAGGTGACGGTAGAACAGAGAGTGCAGGCCCAGAGGACATTGTGTTCTGAATGGGAACACGTTGTTGGGGACTGTGTGTGTGTCACAAGTTGCCTGATCAGGAAGGGAACGGTTCATATCTTTCTTTGCATTAGTTCTGCCTCTAGCTGGTCACCAGGACTCAAGTATTCACTCCTACAAACTCGTGTTTGACCTCAGCGCTACACACCAACTAATAATGAATTACCTTTAGATGTCAAAGGCTCTTTAATCTGTGTGAACACTTGCTTTGGCCATTATATTGTATTTTAGCCATAGCGAAGGTGAAAATACTTAATGATGCAACACAGCCAATCAGATGCATGTAGTGTTTAATATGGAGCTGTGTGGCGCAGGACAAAGCCATTGAGAGAAAGAGAGTTGCGTCAACTCCGTAGTTTTTTTCACAGCAATGGTGGTTCATAGAGCCTCTCAATAGTTCCCAGAAGATAGCAAGCGCATGGAGCTGCATCAAAACAGACCGATTGATGTGAACTTTTAACCCATTTAAAGACAAAAGTTTGTTTAATGAATAAAAAAAATGAAAGAAATAAAAAATTAAAAGAAATAGCAAAACGTCCTGGAACTATCCGAAGGCTCCATTAATCACGTAACACGTAAAAAAAACTTCCGTTCAGATCTTCTCTCTTAATTGCTCTGGCGGAGGACCAATTCTGGACCAATCAGATCGCACTGTGGGCGGAGCTAGCTAGCATTAGGCTGCAGAAACAGTGCTGCCAAGTTCGTGACTTTATAGCTAAATTTAGCAACTTTCAGACCTCTTTAACAACTCTTCCGCCTAGCTAGCAATCTAGCGACTTCTTGGTCAAAGCTTTGCCTCTTTTTTAACAGATAACCCTTTTATACTGTTCTGGTGTCTGTAGAAAAACGAAAGAAAAAAAAACAGATACGCAAAATAAGCTAAATATAAATTTGATATGAATATAAACAGAAATGCAAATTATCACCAATATCCAAATATAAACCTTGGATGTCCAAATTCACAGTTTTTTTTAGGAAATGGTATAAAATACTGTGTTGTCAAAGTTGACTAGCACTTTTTAATAAATGTTATTGGTTAGATATTTGTAAAACCTAGTGACAAACTGTGACTAAATAATAGTGATTAACAGCACAAAAAAAAAAACACGAAATATGGAAATGTTGCGTTAACAACGCAAGGTTGTGGGTTCGATCCCAGGGATTGCACATGCCTATGTATAAATGTATAGGATAAAGCAATGTAAGACGCTTTGGATAAAAGCATCTGCCAAAATGCATAAATGTAAATGTGAGGTTTCAGAAGGACAGCAGCGATATACTCATTACCTTACGATGCAATCTGACCAAATTTAGCAACCTTTGATGCATACTTTAGCTACATTCCAATTTAATGAATCACGTGACTGTGTTGCTTACTGTGGTCGGTGCTGACTAGAAAAAAGCTTTTCATAGTATGGTATGTTTCGTTTGGGGTCAAGACAGAGTTTGCATGACAGCAAAGACGAGAGCCCCTGAATATGGCAGAATCTATGGATGTTTCTTCACAATCTTGCAGTACATTCTGAGGTGTAATGAGATTTATAGGGACATCATATTGATTCTTTTCATTCTGTAATCCCCTGACATCTTTCACTGGTGTTTTATTAAATTTCTCAGGAGTAACAAAAGATTCACAGGAAAAAGCCCTGAAGCAGCTAACCAAAGAAAGGCTATGGCTAGCATCCCATTATGCTTTTTAGCACAGAGTATGTTACGTAACATGGGTTTGAGAATAGTAATCAAGGCCCCATTAAGATCAGAAGACCCCTTTTATCAAGGTCTTTAGTCCGGGATTGATCATTAGCAAATAGGATGTTATGTAACACGGCTTTGAGGAAAAAAATACAAAATCATCATGAACTTGATCTTTAATGAGGACTCGGCAGTTACAGAGAGATTTGCAGGTGAAACCGGCTTGTTAAACTTTTAGCACTGAGGCTACAGAGCAGGTAAGTGCTGACAAAGTGGCTCTTGCACCAGCAGTTCCTTTCTGATCCGTCTATTGCCTTCAATTTCTCTTTCTTTACCCCTTTAGCACACATTCTCAATTTCTTTCCTTTGTATTTTCTTTCTTTTTTATAGCTAGCGTTAAGCAGTATGATCAAGGGCTTTGCGAGATCAGAAGAGCCCCTAATACACTCTTTCATCAGGGGCCCTCCTGTCTTCAGTGCAGGATTCACTGGGGGTTGATCATTCAGGAGAACCACAGAAAGTTCTGGATGAGGGGATACCAGCGCATGAGCTCTACTGTTGTACTGAATAAATGCCTGTGTTGGTAAATGGTCGTTCGTAGTCGCATATGGGAACTGCCTCGTGAAGCACAGCAAAAAAAAAATACAGGTAATAAATTTGCTAAGGTAACGTGGCAAATATTAGGAAACGATGAAAACAAAAGTAAAACAATGTTGTATAGCTGAGACCAATGAGAAAACCAAAAAGTACATTAATGTCCCACACATGGGAGCTCAAACAACAAGTGATTCACCACTATTAAAAAGTTTTACCGACACACATGTACAAAACTAGTCCTTATAACCAGGTTCACTCGAGCTATTTGCGAATACAATCTATTTAGCTTATCCCTGCCCCTTCCCGTCAACATTTCCAATCTGACCCCCATCCCCCCTCCCATGTCCGCCCTCACCAGCATATTCCATTTCCTGCGAGCCAATCAGAGCAGTATATCCTTAAACAAATCCAAATGGGGAAGAAAATGACTTTTTTTGTTTTAAATAATGACTTAATCAGCAGAACAGCCACCAAGCAGATAAATTGTCATGCGCATCGTGCTAAAAATATCCAGCCTCCAGTCCACCAGTTTTCAGTATAGACAGCACTTGTGTGATGAAGCCGTATCTGCCAGAAAGCCAATAAATTCCCCGCTACGCTCTTGAGGCAGATTCCTCAGTATCGACGCCCCCAGTCAGGGCTTAAAGAGCATGGGTGCTTTGTGTACATATCTAGATATGTAAATAGGTCCTATACAATAAAACGGTTCCCCCAAAAAATACATAGACAAAAAAATTCAAAGACATTCAGTGAATGTCTCTATTGTGCATATTCTCGAGGATTTCTCAATCGCGTCTTTTTTCCCTTATTGATGTATTCCATATCTTACAGTGCTACCACCAGGAGAACACATGCCTAAATTAGGTAAGCAGCATCTCTGCTCAGAAGAGAGTAATCTACAATCCAGTGCCTCGGGAAAACAATATGTTTCCTTTTGTTTACAAAGGGCCTCCCACACGTCATATCTTCTCTGATTCCGCAGTTTCCTCTCCGGGTTACGAATCGAACCATTCCTCAAAGAACCCCAGACTGATAATTGTTTGCAAGAAATGGTCCTGGTTTTGTCACAATACAAGGAGTAAAAAATCAACTCTGTTCGTCTTTCGTTAAATCTGAAATCATCTTGCACGTTTTGTGTTTTGTTTTTCCCTTCTGATATAAAAGGATAGTGTCGCTCTCGAGGAAAGAGAAAAAAATCTGCATTGTTAATTCCTGGTCCTCTGAACAACTGGAGTAAAGATATTCCTCACTCTGTGATGTCACCTCCGCCCGTTGTCCGTCGCCACACTCAAACTTATCTGTGTGTATGTCAGTGTTTGTGTGTGGCTATACTCTGGTGGTGGAGTGTGAATGGGGATGTGGATGGGGAAGGGTGTTATTCTGTCCGCTGGAGTAGCTGTTATACGGGTGTAAAGAGGTAAGGCCCGGCATGCTGTTGGGAATCATTGTAATGGTGTTTGGGGTCATGAGCGGGATGTCGTCCGGCGAACGGCGCATGGCGAGCGTGTAATCGGGTGGGCAGGCAGTTCTCAGGACCACCTCGTGCGGGTGCATGGCCTCACGACATTCCCTCTCCAGATCGCTGTGTTTCATTTGCAGAGACATGATCTCCTCCTCCTGCGTGTGGGGCAGCTCGTTGGCGGTGGTCCTTTGCGGGCTGCAGCGTCGATGAACCTCATGTCTCCGTTTATCTTTCTTGTAGTACAGCGCTGCGAAAGCCAAGATGTTGAGGAAGAGCAATGAAGCACCTACGGCGATGGTGACACTCAGCTCGGTGGAATAGTCCCGCTGGTCTACCAGAAAGGGTTGGTTCTGATTCTGGTTGTGGCTGTCCTGCGTTTCAGTGGGGAACGGGGAAGTGGGGTAGGGCCTCTTGGTGTTGACAGGGATCTTCTTTGGCGTACGGGGAGTGACCTCGGGTGGAGGCAACTTAGTCGTAGTGGAAACTATCTGGGTGACCTCATTGAGGCTGTGGAGATGAGGCACCAGTTCCAGCCACAGGTTGACTTTATTGGCACGGTAATGTTCCTTGACACGGGGCTTCAAGCCAATGTGAAGGTATAGCTGGTCCTTCTGGTTGTAACGTGTCCAGGCCACTTCCTCAAAGCGGTTCGGTTTGGTGTGGATGAAATTGGTGTCTTGTGGAACTGGCTGGTTGGGATCACTGCAAAAAAAGAGACAATATAATTATAAGGGAAGCACACAAACACCAGAAGTGATATCTTTAACTGCACAGAACTGCACGTAGAAACCTAGCACTCTAAGTCAGCTCAAGACAAATATCCTACAACCCATTATCGGCATAGTACCATGTCTGAAAGAGGTGCCTAGAGACCCCTAATACTCTCCCAGAGCTCATTACTGTCTCCTGACAACTGCACCTGCTTTTAAAATTAACAAGAATTAGACTGAGGGAAGAAATTACACATTTGCACACAAATTGATTTGTTGTCCTCCCCCGAGATGGTACAGTAATACATCCAGGCAGACATTTAATTTAAATGGCAGCGATGTCATATAAACTCTAAACTGACTCTAAGTAATCATCACTTTAATCACTGAATTACACCTAAATTGAAGCAAACCGAATTGTTGTTGCGTAAAAAGCAGTTGTGTAACTTTAATGTAGCATAACCTAGGGAATCTAGGTGAGTATTTCTTAATGAAAATTATGTTAAGAACAATTAAGCAATGATTTAACCTTAGGAACCCTGTTCTACCCTGTTTCCTGGCAACAAATGGGTTTCGTGTAGAAATCAATATCAAACTTAACCTCCCAAATTATGAGTATAGTGGTCTAACAACAGAATGTACTTCTCAAATATATCATACACAATATCCTTTTAAGCCTAATTCAGGGACATATTGTTCAACACAAAGCTAATTTCTTATAAAAGAAGTTGCCTGGAGACTAACCCGGTCTTTGCAAAGTTTGTCCAGTATGTCATCACCACTGCACTGAGCATCACATCATTTTTGGAAAAGTTGCAAGGGAAGAGTTCGGTTGGACCAATCATGGGAAGCCCGAACACATAGGGGATCTCATCACCATGCGCTGCGTCGGCCCAGGGAGGCACCTGCTCTGTTTGGCAGTGATGGTAGAACGCATAGAAATAAGTAGGGGAGCCAAAGCTGGAATGAAGGTCTGCGGTGGCCACTGCTGGTGCCACCCACTGATGATCTGTGAACAATGCCAGCAGGGTCTTTCTCCTGGTCTCCGGGTTGTGACGATCTGCCCAGTCAGTGTACATAAACTTAATAGTCTCCCGCAGAATGTCCTTCCCCTCTGGGTAACCGTACAAATCGTCCACAAAACTCGACACGGCGTAGTCGAAATCATTGGCTTGCACGCCATTCTCGTTGTCCACGATGAGTTCCACGAACTTTAGCCCCTCGCCCTGGTTGACGCCCAGCATGATGTCGTAATTGAGGAACTCCCCTTGTTCCATGAGGATCTGAGGGTCGTCGGGGATAACATCACCATCAATGACAGGACCGAAGGCGATGTGGTAGCGAGCGGGCTGAATGTCCTGCTCCACTAACTCTTTGTAGTGTTTTTTCTGTAGGCACTCTACCATCTCCACTGTATCTTTGAGGTTGCACCCAACCTTCTTGGCCAGCATGCGGGCATACTTGGCTGGTTGAAAGCTGACAGCCCAGCTGGACAAGGCTGTGCCACTTTGGGCTATGGCCCTTTGGAAAAGACCTGTAAAGGTGGAACAAAACAAGATTACACAGAGAAGAAAAGCAGACACTACAGTGGAGTCTAAATGTCTGAGACTACTTGGTTCTATTTTGTATTCATTTTTTTAATACAAATTTATATTTGTATTAATTTCTACACTTCTTAGTATTTGCTGGTCTCCTCTTAACGGCAAATAAAACGTCCTGTAAACGTCACAAGTTTACATTTTCTTAGTAACCTAAAAGAATGCGTGATTAATCGATTAATCAATAGTCAATCGATTAATCGTGATGAATCGTATCCAGAAGAAAAGGTTGCATTTACATAATATATGTCTGTGCAATGTGCATATTCATATTGTATTTATAAACACTTACACAAACATGCATATATTTAAGAAAAATATAAAAATTAATAAACACTTAAATATAATTTCAATTATTGGTAAATATAAATAAATACATCTAATTATTTCCTAAATATATAAATACTTGTATGTTTATGTTTTTGAGTTTATAAATACAACATTAATATGCAGAGTACACAGACATATATTTTGTTAACACAAACTTTTATTGTGGATGTGATTAATCATGATTAATCGTTTGACAGCTCTAATTTATTGCAAACCTTTCATTTTAACGTTCACATAAACCCCCAGATCTTCTATGTTATCTCAGACTTTTGGAGCCCGCTGTATACACAGAAGTGCACCTCAGTACAGAACACATTAATCTCAATTTAGATGTTGTGCAAATCTTAAATGGTTTAGGGAAAAAATGCGCTGATATGAAACGTAAATACGCTGATAAACTTGTATTGCAAACAGAGCTGAACAACATTTTACTTTGTCATGAAATTTCAGGAGGAAAACATGCTCCCATGACTTGATTACAGTGCGTTAATGTTAATTAGCTGTTTACACTCTCTGATCCTATTTCACAACGAAACAACAAAATTGACCCATACCATTGAAGAGAAGCAGATATCATGCACATCAAGAACAAAATGAGAGGAAAATTGAGTTACTCTGTTACCATGACAACCCCCAGGATTTCAGTCTTAGCAGTGCAGTTATGAGTAAAAACATGTTCTTACTAAAGAAAGAAAAAACTACAAAACACACGCACATGGAAATTAAATGGAAATAAGAGGACAATTTAGTTCGCAATTCAAAAGTGAACAATTGCGTATGAATAGATGAATATGTTTGCGAACGAAAAATATACTGAATATCAAAATTTTTCAAGACCAGCGCACGGTTTGCCTGAAGGCAAAACGATTGTACAGAACGCTTGAGTCTCTTCTAGAGGATTCTCTGGGTTCATTTGAATGATAGTGACAACCTTAGAGCAGGTCTGTGCCAAGAGACCTCTTTACAAAGCAATCTTCCAAGCAGAGCGACTGAAAATGTAATTAATTTATTTACTCTTTTCATGCCAATGGTGGGTGAGTGCTCTATTTGAACAACGCGCTCAAGGTGCCTGCTGACGTGTATGCACTTGACGAAGTAAAGATGAGAACATGAAGCAATCTAGGGAAATTTAATATCCATAAACAAGTGATATCTGGTCAGACTCTGTGAGTTCGCTGAATAAAGTGTGCCAGCGGGTGACAAATGAGTTCGGCTAATGCGGGGCACATGAGTGAACCGCTGTGAGTTTTTTACGATTTTAGTGTCACACCGTTGGGCTGTGTGTGAAATTAAGGATTTTTGCGCTTCATATAACAATGAAATAGAGTTGTGTTTCTCAACTGGGGGTCTGTGGAACCGTAGTGGTCCATGTTTTTGTTGAATTTATACTTTATACTCCAAAAAAGCTGGGTTGTTTTTAATCAATGATTAGGCAAAATATGGACATTTTCTACTTTAGGTTAATTTAACCCTATCTAAAAGTGCTTGGTTATATGCAAAGCCATGGTTCAGGCAAAAAAAGGACGAACCCAACGGTTATATTTGACCCAACCATGGGTTACAAAAACCTAGCATTTTGGGTTGAAATAATCCAGCAGAGGTTAGTTTATACAGGTAACCCGGGGGTTGGGTTCATCGCTTTTTGACCCAACCGTGGGTTGAAAATAACCAGCATTTTTTTACAATCACCTAAAAATGAAAAATTCCATCACATTTTAAGATCAAACTTGTTTTTATAAAACAATCTTTAATTTCCCTAAAGAACATGCAAATATGCAGCATGAAACCATAGTGTTTGCGTCTTAAGTCATATGTGTGGAGGACTGAGTGAAATGCATAATTTACTGATAATCTTCCCTCCAGTGAGCTGTTACCTCAAGAACTACAGCAATCGGATCATTACGTCTGGAAATCGAAATTGAGAAGTGGATCAGTGAAAAAATCGTTGTTTCAGCTTGTTCTTCTTTGCAATGATCAGGTTGATCCAGATCAAGTCATTGTCCCTTATACAGAATTTTTATTTTAGGATTCTGTCCAGGAATAGCTGTCACACAACTAACTAAATGAATAAAAAAGGGACACAGGGATGAACTTCAGCCATTCCATAAAACAAGACCTTCAAAATGAGCTCATGACACAAGCAGCAGTAGCATGCAAACAAAACACTGTCAAAAGTTAAAACCTCTGCATTGTACCTTTGGTCGAATTGCTCCAACGGTTACCTTCAGAATAATGGGAAATAGTCAGGAGGTTGACACACGAGGCCCCGGCCCCAGACCCAAAAACAGTAATGCGTAAAGGGTCACCCCCAAAGAACGCAATGTTTTCACTCGTCCAGCGCAGGGCCTGGATTAGATCAAGAAGTCCGTAGTTTCCTTTGGCCGCCTGGTCTCCTGTGCTCAAAAAACCTGCAGACAGGAAAAAAATGCCCATGTAAAGCCTTTATTAGGATTGAGAATTGTGCATTATTCATAAGCAAATACCAGTGGAAGGGACCTAATAATGAGACACAATAACACATTTCTGAAAAAAAAACCCGAAACAACCTTGCGTTCCTCCAAACACTTTGTTAACATCCATGGATTGTTATGATTGCAATTGTTCACCCCAGGAGAGCTTATGTAAATAACTTTTCATAGTTGTTTATTTCCTGATCTTGTGGTTGGCTTGACCTCCACTGGTAGACAAAAGGAGTGTATTGAAATGTTTGCCTAATGCATTTTTTCCTTTTGGACAATTGTTATAATATTGTAAATAATTGGGAAAAAAATGAATAAAATTTAATCCTAAAAAGTTCCTCATCTTGGCCGCTGTAAGCGTTTTATCTAGGTATCTTATTAAGGCATCATGAAACAAGTTATCGTCTAGACACACAGAGCTGGTGCTTACATAAACCATTCAAATTCCACTAGGTTTTATCTCGCTAGGTCTGGTTTTAATTTCTAAATGTATGCAGTGTGCTGTATACCTAAACTATATTAATATACACTATCTTCTGTGTTTCATTAACCCTGATTGTTTTAAAACAAATGTGCTTTGCTTTGGTTTGCTCTTTGTCTTTGGTTTGGTCAGCCAGTGGAACCATAGCTCTCTGGGGACATGCAGAATGCAGCTGGTTTTTTACCCCTTGGCTTCCAATTAAGTGCACTCGAATAAAAACAAATCAGTTTGCAGAAATACATTATCAGTGTCTGTGAACAATTTGCGATTACAAAGTACTAACCTAGTGGTGCATTTTAATGGTAATTTAGTCACTGACTACTTCACTACAGTATACCTGGGAATACACATCCTGGGGGAGCTTGCAAAATTCTGGCGGTGTGCATGTTCTGTGAATACAGCACTTTGGGTCTTGTAATTGCCCCCACATTCCCAGAACACGTAATATATTAAGCACTGCAGCGATTCAACAGCGGCGCAACTGATGCAATATTCTCATTAACAGATGGGAATGAGTAACGAAAACTCTGCAATAACTTTTAGTCTTCTACAGAAAGCACACCCCTTACCCCCTACCTTTCTTTTGTTAATTGAGTTTTTTATTGGATTTAATTAATCTATTTGTGTTGCTACAGCAGGATGTTGATCTCCTGGAAGTGGCCGTCCAATACAAGCACGCATTTAATTGATTCAATTTAGCCAAGGCTGTGTGTAGTGCAAATCAAAAAGACCAGGCGTAGACTTGAAAATGATTAGCAATCAAATGGCAGCCTGTCAGGTGCTCGTGCCTGCCGAGAAGAGGCGTGAGTGCATTTGGCTGCAAACACAGGCAGGCGGCGACACGCTCTCCATCCATGTGCATGCAGAGAAGAGCAATCCAATCACAAAAGAGCCTCCTTCGGCCAGTGAATAGAGAGGTAGTTGGTGCAATGCACAGAAAACAGATTCACTACAGTGCGCTTTAATGAGACTAATCATGGATTTCTATCACAATAGAGAACGACAGGAACGCTCCTGTTTTGCCATGTAAGTGGCATTTGTGTTCTGGTCTCATTTCAAGGAGGGGCCAGCGGGACACTTTGGAAAGCTGGAAATTGGAAATAAGATTAGTGATGGCAGTTATTACCCATGTTTCCTAAAAATATAAAAGCTAGTAAATAGTTATGCTTCCAGAAAACCTTCAGATTTCTTTCATAGATGATAATCAATGTGAAATGGCTCAAAGTGAAGCACAACAGATAGATACAGTACAAACATTTTATTGCAGGCTGTCCTCATATGAGGTTACCAACATTGGCCAAACAGAGTGGCAAACCTTGGAATTTGTGGGGTCTTAGTAGACACGCTAGTGGTCTCCTTTATAAGATGAGTAATCCATTTCCAGCATCATATAATAAAATGGTAAGACTGATAACATCCTTTAAAAGATGAGTCATAACATTGAAAGACGGACACTCTGTTGTATATGGACTGACCTCAAATCAAGTCTACCCAGCCAAGTTTTCACCCATGCCAGCCATATTGTGGTACCTGAAGTTTCACAGCACGCGCCATTTCGAGAAGTCCCAACAGATGAATAAAACGGAATCAGATTGCAATCACTTGGCCCACACATTGGAATTCACGACTAGATGAGAAAGCCAGGGGAAGGATTATTTCCAAGTGCCATGTACTTAAATCGATTCCTCTTGGAACCCCAGCAGATGGCTTGAGATGTTAAATTAATCTACGTTTTGAGAGAGAACGGCAACGGTGGCAATGTGCGAAAACATGAAAACTGCGAGAGGTGTCAAACAGACATTTTATGTTCCTTTCAGGGCCGCAGATAAAAAAATGCAGCGGAGATGTTATGCATTACAGCATTTGCTATACAGTCTCACTCCAAAAAGAAATGTCGCAGCTAGACCGCTTATGAGTTATTTGTCTGTTCTGTCTGCACTCTACCGGCAGTGAGACAAATTGGCCCTCCTGTTGTGTTATGTCCCTAAAAATATTTATAGTGTGACAACACCTTCATACTTTTCCTTCCCATCACAGAATTATCATCCGTTTCCTACGACTTCAAGACTAAAAGCAGATGCCATCTGTTCCTGCACCGCAAGCTGGCACTCGGAAATGTTTCTAAACTGCAAGGCACGACAAAATGAACTGCCAAAAGTTGGTCTGAAAAGGTTAGCGCAATAAAACGATGGCAGGAGAGATGGCAGTAAGTTCTGTTGACTTGTGCCATTGGCACCCCTAGTGGTAATTGACCGCATTGCATGCTGATAATTACTGTATAATGTGTACAGTGACCACAGATGGTATAAATTACAGCCTGTGAGCATGGTCTCACTCGCAGGAGATTAATACGCCCGAGGTTGGCGCAGTCTTAACTGCTGCGAACCACTGTTGGATCCCAACAGAATCTGACATGACAGACCTTTCCCTGACTTCACCTCTGTGGTGCACATCATTTCAAACCTGAAAACTGCTCCTGCAGGCAAAACACACAGATTTTTATTCAAACAGCTTTTTTTCATAGGGATTTTACATTAAAGTAACCCACTTTCTTCCAGAAAAACCCATCTCCTTTAATTTCTCTCTAAGGGGGATCAGTGACATGCCGAATGCTTTCATGTGAATATATTTCATGAAAATAAACAGTAATAAAAAGTAAATAGCACTACAGTTTGTAGCATTAGCGCTGAAAATATCGCCTTCCAATGGAGACCAAACAAGAGAGGAGACAGTAATCTTCCTAAGGTAAATATAGGTAATGAAAGTTAAATGTACATTTCAATAATTGAATGGATTACTGTATTACACGTGGAGAGTGGATGGTGCATTATTTAGCATACATTACAGCTGACAGATTCTTATCAGGCAAACATCCCTGTCATATCTCATTTCAGTAGATTGAGTAAATGAAATTACCTCTGGCTAAGACCAGCAGTTTGCGGATTTGGATGAACAGTAGTTCAGCACACATTTTACATGGAGTCACATAATCCAATGCAACATAAACAACATAAATGTTTTATAATCTACAAATTTTATTTCTCAAACTAGTTGCTTTAAATTGACTGTAAAACAAAATACCTCTGTTTACATATTCCAAAAGCACGATTTCCAAGTTGAAGGAACATCAACAAGATGCCGTAATTGTTCTTAAAATACTATCATGCAACATACATGAAAGCCTCAAACTATGGCACAGCTCTCTTTGAACTGTTCTTCTCGGCAGTTGCATTGCTTGAAAACCTGATCTGAATTGTTAACCAGCTCCCTTTCCACAGAAAAGAACAACATTTGCATACAGATAACAGCCTTCTGCGGTTTAACACACACGCTGCGAGTTCTGAGAGTGTGTGCGGAGGGAGAATAAAACCTTTTCATAAGAAGTGAGAGTCTAAAGATAGCCTTCCATCGTTTTCCCTCCACTCTCCTCTCTAGTGCACATCCTAGAAATATTCTTTTGCCGCGTGACGCACGTGAGAGAGAGGAAAAAGTGCCCGTTCCGTGCCGTCTTGCTGGCCCTATCGCTAGAAAAACGCTGACCCTGAAACAACTCTTATTTTACAGAGTACATCCACATATTACAGACATCATGTTGATAATGATCCAAGGCTTTTCTGGGGACCGAGAACGCATGCTTAGCCTGCTCGGCGAGAGGTGTACGGGACCTCGCAAACCTGCGTGGAACCTGGAGGCAAGGTCTCGCTAATGAGCCTTGACCAGGGAGGGAATGATGCTGAGACGAGCCCCATTTCCAGCTCCCTCCAGTAACAAACACACAGCTTGTGAAATGTCATCTCAGTTCTGCAGGGGTGACAGCAGCATCCGCATACCACGACTCAGCCAGACGCCATATATTTAAAAACAAAACACTGCCATGATGCCTGGGTGTTGGGGACGGTTGCTAAGGTGATATGTGGTTGCCTGGGTGTCAGTACATTGTCATTCATGTTACTTTTAAGCATGTTGTTGCAGGCATGTGCTTGAAAACTAGAGTGTTCTGAGTGGTTACTTATAGGCTACAGCCAAAAGAACGGAATAGTGCATAACTTAATAGAAAAACATGGACCGAAATGCATTTGACAAAACGTAAACAATCTTAAGCCATAAAATGTAGCTTGGGAGCACATGTCCAGAACACATGTAATTATCAAGAGAAATCAGAAATGTTTGGGTTTGGGAGAAACCAACAAACGTCTTGGGTTTTGATTCGGTTCAGGCTGTCCCGAGGGGCTGTTTCATCATCACAAATCTCTGCTTACTAGTAACTTTGAACTCAGACAAGTCATTGCTTGTATTGTGGTGAACTGTCTTTACCCTTAAGTTTACAACCACTGCAGAACTGCAGCAGGGAAAAACATGACCTCACTGAGAGGCAAAACAAAACATATCTAGAAACTAATATAAAAGTTACACATTACTCTTTAATGTTTATTCTCTAATCGTGTCAAATATCCAACAAGTTTATCCCATGACTGCAACCCGTTCTCACTTCCGACTCGTCACGTATTGATGCTCGGTCAGTGTCCCTCGGCGTTACTTTTGAACGCGCAGGGACCCCGTTGGCTTCTTTGTTTGTAATAAAGAAGCTATTCTATTTTCATTTTAGTTTCAGTGTTGTGCTTGGAAAATTGCCAACTAAAAAATACAGGTACAGGCATCGGTATCAGCGAGAACCAGGAAAAAATATTGGTACTCGTACTCTGTCTTTAAAAAATAGTATCAGATTATCCATACTTTAAATAATATTTTGGTTGATATGTTATTTGATTTCAGTTAACAGATGTTTTAACAGTTTTACTTTTAGAATACGAAAATATCTTTGTATTGGCGATCAGGTGACTTTTCGACAAATAAAGTGCACGTATAATACAGTCAGAATGAACTTAAACTGGAATCTTGCATCAGGCTTGTAAAAGCCAGCCAACCCAGTCTGTCCGCAGAGCGGCGAGAGATGATGCCTTATTATTTGTACACAACCACGCACGAAATGCCAGAACTTCAAACCTCCACCCCCAGTGTTTGGCAAACTCAAGTTTGCTGAGAGCCTACTGTCTGTCAGTTTTGTCAGATGCTTTTGGTGAAAGAGTAGAAAAACATGAGATGAGGTGTCAGAGAGGGCATGCAAGACGTTAAGGGAACAGTATTGAATGCTATCTCAGGGTCCACAGCGGTTAACCATGTTTGACAGCTACAGCGGCTCAAACCAAAACCTCTCCGGCCAATCAGAGTCCTCGTGGCCGTGTCTGAACCTGCGGCCAGTGAAGCGCCGAAAAAGAGTGTAAGTGCATTCTGACACCCTCCCAGATTAAATGTCACGGGGTGTCACTGGGTCCTAAAGCCCCTTGGATCTATCTCATGGGTTGGATGTGACTGTCGACCCAAATCCGCGGTGTCACAGAAGGATCATAATTGTCTTTTTGCACCCATGTCTCCGGCAACAGAGTATCATGAAGTTCGATTCTGTAAAGAAAGTCCATTTACACACCAGAATGAACTTCTATGATAAAATTACACTTTAAGTCTTTGCAGAATTGTTTTATGTAAATGTGGAATATAATTATATTTTAACTAGTTTGCTGTCTAACTTTTAATATAACTTCACTTTCTGCTTAACAATGAGATAAAATTGAGAATCCAGCTTCTCAAATTGTACTTATAAGGAAATGCCATCGTAATCTTTCACGTTTGCCGCAGTCTAGAATTGTGCAGAGATTTACCAGCATAAAGTAATAAGATTTCAATATGAAGCATTTCACATCTCATTTCTCCAAATGAGTAAATGATGGGCTTTATTCAATCTATATTACTTATATTCAATGATTATTGCTTAAAATCCACATTATAACATCTTAATTTATTATACAGTATATAATATTTTTTCATTATTAATAATATTGTTTATTAGATTATTTAATGTAATTTTACTGTGGTTATGCTTTTATAGCTGTATATTCTCACTATTTTCGACAAGTCATTTGTATCTATTTCAGAAGAAACACAGAGATAAAGTTGGCACTTCAACAAACACTACAGTGAATGCCATTAATCCTACAGCGCTATTTCCTCTTGGTAAAAAGCATCTTCTACTAAACAGACCGCTGTGAAGTGATCTCTATGCTGTGCCGTATCAACCGTTATAACAATGAGAATTGTTGTTCAACACCACTACTATGGAATAACTCAATTCATAAGAACAAAAAAATCAATAAAATGTATAAAAAAACACAAAGGGGAGCCTAGCAAATGAGAAGTCTTCCATATCACACTTCAGGAGTCATTACCGTAATAAATTGTGAACGCAACCCGAAAGTCCCCTTCACGCGCACTTGCTTCCTCTCTCCTATCTGTTCCAAAACAAACAGAGACAGTTCATCTATAGATCTGGAGCTGATAAGGGCAAAATAAAAGCCTATCACTGCCAAAACAAATCTCTATCGGAAAGCAACGTCAAAGGAAGACTATTCATGCCAAACAAGTATCAGTTTAGTATCCACACCGAATGCTTAAACAGTCAGCTGCCATCAGCCCGATAAAGACTTTGACAAGTGAACAGCTTTGTTCTGTCGATCAAGCATCTCCACACAGGAAATAAACATTTATAAAATAAATGATTATATACTGATCTCACAGACAGAATGAAGTCCTTTCAACAGTAACATCACCATCCACAGCAGATTAAGAAGACAAACAGAGAAAAAAGCACACATTATTAGCGTATGAAGATGTAAACAAGGTTTATTACTACGAAACGAACCTCCTCCAAAATCACAACTTGAAAGACGACTCCTATAGTAAGAAACATCATCTATCAATTAAGCATGCGTTCTCCTGCCACTCTTTGATGAAGTATCATAAATTCACATTTGTGGTGTGCATGCATCATAAATGAATCATAAGGCAACCATTCTCGTTTGATTGTATTAGTATTGCAAACATCTTGATGGATTCTGTTGCTTAAAAGGCGCCCATCTAGAAGACTCCAGGCAGGCTTGGAAATGCACAAATCTAGCAGGCTCTTGAAAATTTAAACAGAGACAGACCTTCTTCTGGGACCGGCTGTCAAACCTGTCCTAATATGTGAGAAACACAAAAACAGCTCGCAATACGGCATACACTAAAGGCTTGGCTCGACGACCAAGATGACGGCGAGTCTCAGCTTTATTGCCTCTCTTCAAATGTGGACAAATACACACTCGTATACATCACAAAAAGAGAATTTACCCGGACACCTTTTGTATGTCCGTAATCGAGAAAAAAAACATTTTAATATTTAAACAGTCACAATAAAACAAATACAGAAGAAAAAATTGTCACAATCTCTATCCAACCCAGTTCTCTTTTCTACCTCAGACAGACAATATGAGGTGAAATACCATTTGACAGCTTGAGGATTCGGAAAAACTCTTGGTATTTGGAATATTTGACATTTGGTGTGTTTTGTGGGAACACATCGTTCCATGCGAGTTTGCCAAAATATCTGAATGTTCACACTTTCCAACCCTCGCGTAATGAGTTAAAAAATTATATTTCGCAATCTAAATGAGAGAAATGGCTTCAATAATTTAATCTTTATTCACCCACGCTCATTTAAAAAGAATACAAACATAAAATCCTAAACCAAAGAGACATCATTTGACAAAAGCAGATGCCTCATTAGTCGGCCGGTATTTTTACAGGGGCTGTAAAACAGCAGGCTGACCGGGTGAATATGTGCTGAGGTAGGTCATGAGGGGACCATTAACATTGACTGTTAGATTCAGCTCACGGCTTTCATTGAGCGTGACCGAATCTTTGTCAGGAATGAGAATGCTGACAGGCGGATGGTGAGCGGAAACAAGACGTACAGCTGTGAGGCTAGCATCCCTCAATGATGCGGCAGCCCTGTGCCGCACACCCACAAATTCCTCTCTTTCCAGGAGCTCTACGACGGCCCTGCACATGTCTGCAAAAGAAATGAAGCTGATTGTGGAACAAGGATGATATCATTTGAGCTAACAAGTGTTCAACTGTATTGATTGATGAAAAACAACACAGAAATGTCAGTGATCTTCACAGATTCCGTGGTGAACTTTTGAGGACGCTGAAATGAAGGTGGGCTTGATTTCTGGGGCACGCTCTCAACAACGCCCCTCATGGACTGACTAAAAAACACGGTCTGCACGGTCAAAGCTAGAAGACGTATCCAGAACCCTGCTTGGCCTTCGCTTGCATCGCAGTGATGTATGGTGCACCAGCCGAGCAATAATTCCTTCTGTTACAAAGAAACTTACAACTGTTAGCCCACAGCCTGCTTGGTACATTCGGACACTTCCCGGATGGCCCAGATGGGTGGCTTGGTTCAAATACGCCCTTTTCACATGACGTCACGCATCTTCCGTTCTGCCGCGAAGCAGTGTATCATTACTTATAAGCTGGTTTGCCAACCGCCAGTAAAACTCAAGAAGAAGAAGCTACTTCCGCTATAGCGCCTCAGAGTTTACCAAGTCCCTTGCACATCTGCCACAAATACGGCTAGATGATGTACAACGTCTTGCAGACACATTTTTGCTAACGACAAGATCAAAGCTACAGAAAGGATAGAAATTCTTCGTTGAACAGTACCTGTTTGATTATGAAGGTAAGTGTTTTGTTTTCTTTTTGTGTTAGCGAAGGTGCTAGGATAAGTACTTGAATACGTGTTCAGTCAGTGTTTTTCCACTGTTGTTAAATTCTAGCGCGACGGCAAAACGGAAGTTCTTCTTCTTGTTTGTTGCAAGACGGATGTTATGATACACTGCTTTGCGAAAAGGCGGAAGTTAAGTGACGTCATTGTGAAAAGGGCCTATTGGCATCATATCCCTAAAAACGATTTTCTCTACTCGCTGCTGACTTGAATAACCTCCAATTAGCATCTACCACTAAAATACTTTTATTTTCCTACAGAAAAGAAAGGGTGTCATGATCTCGGACACTCGGGTTCCCGTATCCTGCCTGTATGTGTGTTCTGTTGTGTCGAGCTCGTGCCGCCTCTGTTTTGACAGCTCTCTCCATGTGCTCGATGTCTGCGTCACTCACCCTGCCCCGTGTCTCCCTTTTGGTATTCCTCCACTCACCATCTTAGCACTCTTTCACCTGTAGTGTATTCCCCTTGGTTAGCGCCCGTTCATCTATTATCTCTCCCGCCTGTTATCACTCATCCATAGTTAGTAGGGATGTAACGATTCACCGTGAGCCGGTTGAAAATCGATTATAATGTGTGACGATTCAAATCGGTTGAGGTGTGAACTGAATCGCAATACATTTTTTGAACAGCAGGGGCCGCCATGTTCACTGCAAACCTAAACGTGGACATGCTGATATTTCTTAAAGGCAAAGAAATCCAAGAAAAGCACAGACAGTATTAGTTTGTTTATATTAAAAAAACTTTTTCTATTATTAATTTGTTTTAAAATTGCAGTTTAGTTTTGTTATTTGAAATAAAAATAATTATTATACAAAGAAACGTGAAGCATTTAAGAAATAATGCAAGGGAAGTTGTTCATTTCTAATTTGTTTCAACTCATTTTGTAAAAATAAATCATGAGTAAATCGTGAATAAATCGCATCGTGAGATCAGAATCGTGAAACGCATCGCGAGCTGAGTGAATCGATACATCCCTATTAGTTAGCTTTCCTATTTATTTCCCTTTGTTCTCCTGTCCTGTGTCAGACCGTGCTTGTTTTACCAGCTCTGACTGCCCAGTTCTAGCGAGTCTAGTTCTGTCCGCAGCAGTTATTGGCTGCCCGGACCTCGATTCTCACGGCATCTGAGCTCTCGCCAGTTCGCCAGTTCAACAGCTTCTCCCTGACGGGTGCAACTTCTCTCTACTGGAATCTTACGGGTCGATTAATTCCCCAAGAAATGTTTTGCTGCCATTGATGTCTTGGACTATTTGCTTTGCTCTTGCCTCGCTGTTTTCAATAAAAACCTTGTTAACCCCGCATCAGAGTCTGCCCGTCTGTGTGCGTCATGACAAAGGGTAAAAGGGAGATAGCGAACATCTCTAGGCAAAACTCCCATCTCTCCAGGATGTACATAGAATGATTACTGTGTTTATGAGGAAATAAAGTGCAATACAAGAGCACGAATCTAATAAAGTCAAGTTCAAAGAGTTAAGTCAAAGAGTGTTTATTCAAAACAGGCCTGGGACCGAAAGCGCTCCCCTTTCTCCTCCTAACCTATATGGTGGTGTGATTAGCGTAAGTGCTAGAAGCATCGTGAAGAGAAAATGACATAGTCCTAATTCAAGGCAGTGCGAGGAGAGGTCAATCCAAGTCTAAAATATAGAGATTGTTGCTGAAAACGCTTTAAAATGTTCTTTTAGAGATATGAACGAACAAAATTGACAGCTCATGTTGAAGAATAAATGAGATAAAGAGGACACATTGAGTCTTCAGCAGCAATATGAACATTAAATTAAGTGTCTGTGTTTTTGAATATTTTTTTCTCAAATTCATATACATTCTCACTTTAATAGGATTATAATTTATAAAATGTTGTCATTAAAAGTTTTTTATTCCGAGCAAATGATTCAAAGACACAAGAAAAGATCAAAATTAACACCTCTAAAAATAAAAAACACAATAGTCTTTCCTTTCCTTGTATTTACAGTATACTAATTTAGCATTAAGTATTATTATCAGTCTTTAATATTTATATGTATTTCTAAATGCCAGAAAAAGACTGTTAACTTGCTGAGTTCCTCGTGTTTAGGGCTTCACAAAAATGCAATGGCCTCCTTCATTCAAGATTTACAAAATGGATGCTGAGTGACCATGGTGACTACAGCTCTGAGTAGTGGCCTGGCGAGCTCAGTGCCGGCCAAGGTTTTGTGTGGTTTGCGGTATAAAGGAAACGCCACAGCATGCTGATTTAGAGGTGTGGAGGACGGGCAGAAAGCGAGCGAGCGAGAGAGAGAGAGAGCGAGCGAGCGAGCGAGCGAGAGAGCGAGAGAGAGAGAGAGAGAGAGAGAGCAAGAGAGCGAGAGAGAGAGAGAGAGAGAGAGAGAGAGAGAGAGAGCGAGAGAGAGAGAAGCGAATGACGGACGAACGAGAGAGAGAGAGAGAGAGAGAGAGAGCACTAGTGAGATAATTGTCTCCCATATGGGCTTACAAACTGGCATGGCAAAAGACACTTGGACACTCTTGAGCCATGCAATCTCCCATCCTGTTCTGACGTGCAAACATGGGAAAGGATAAAGTGCTGATTCTTGCCAATAATCCACAGATTGACAAGAGAAAAAGTCAGAGGCAAAGACTAAAGGTCTTTGCACATACAGTCCGAAATTGTCGTATGCGTTTTTTTCCTATTTGGCTCTCGTTTGTACTGTGTCTCTGAATGGTTAAAAAAGGCCACTCAAAATGCTTGACGGATGCGAAAAACGCAGAAAATCGAACCTGGTCCGAATTTTTTTATGACGGACGAAAATATCGGAGGCAGTGTGTAAATGTGATTGACACAACGTGAGGTCGTATTTATTTTTTAACGCGCGGAAATTTCGGACGCAAATTTCGGACTCAATGTGCAATGGGCTTAACTGTCAATCTGTACATGTGTCAGTAAATACGCAAACAGACATGATACTTCATTATGATATTGCTTTCCAGTTTCAGAAAATCATAGGTATGTATACATACGTGAGACACAAATTTACAACACACATAATGGCCCGGTTTCACAGACACGGCTTATCTTAAACCAGGACTATGACTTAGTTGAATTAAGTTATTTATGTCGCTTTTATAAAAATGCCTTAGAAGAATACATTACTGGTGTGCATTTTGAGACAAAACAATGGCACTGATATATTTTAAGATATTACTGGGCAAGTTATATTCAGTTAAGACAGGTCACACATTCATTTTAGTCTGGGAATAGCCTTAAGCCTTGTCTGTGAAACCGGGCCAATATGAGTTAACCCAGACATCCAGCTCTCTAACAGCTGACCTAAACCCGCTCACAGCATGGACATTTTTACAGCAACTTTTCCAATTCACAACCACACAGCAATATACAGTACAATGTTGCGGTGTGGATATGTTGCACTTGCCTCCATTAGTTGGCTATACTTTGTTAAACTTAAAAGTAGACTGTTCTTACACGCCACTTCCCACATGGGAGCATGGCAACAAACAAACACAGAAAAAGCACACTAAACCAAACACACACACACACTCACACACACACACACACACACACACACACACACACACACGCACACACACGCACACACACACACACACACACACAGCAAGACACCAGTTTTAAATTCTTCAGCTAAACACCTGCTGTTGTCGAAGGCGACAAATTTATGGCAGGGTGTCCAAATCATTACATTTCCGTGACAACCTCTACAAAGTGACAAAACATGGCCAGGTGGAAATGCCTTACCGCTGTGAATAAATGTTATTAGTGGTTTCGGAAAGAAAAAAATGTGGTGTTTACTGTGGTCAACTTGATTGAAAATATTGTACCACAGGGACTAAACAATGCAGAAAAAAAGACTGAAGAAATGTACTGATCTGATTTCCAACACAAAACACGAAAACATACGAAGATACACAAGTAAACATTGTGTCTTCGACACGCAACTGAGGTAGGCTATAAAAACATGACGAAACTAAAGTAAGTTTCTAAATAATAACGATTATCAAGACTTGATAAACATACTGTATAACCCCAGCCAGTCTGGTCTCAGACATTAGAGTAAAAAGTCTCAGGAAAATCTTTGTCACATCTATAGAACTTGCATTTGTTGCTCAGAATACATTTGTGTGTTCTGTACTCTTTTGTACTTTCAGATATGTAATGACAATTTAATCTATTTAATCAAGTTTAGGATAATAAAAAGCTCATTATAAGTTGGCAGTAACTATGACTGAGATAACGATGTGCTATTATAGGCAGTACAGCTAAAGGCTCAAAAATGAACCAACCTTGTTTGGACTTGGCTGAAAAACTGGTCAAAACCTTTTTATTTTAGTTGCAGTCATAAAATGACTGGTTTCTTGAAATTTACATTGTAATTGTAAATTCTTGAAGATATGTTATTATTCATTGTTATCGTTGTGTAATGAAGAAGAATGTTAATGTGCAAGAAAGATTTCTCTCTGAAGATTTCTCTCTCCATAGATTGTATGCGACAACCATTTATGCCTTAAACCATGTTAATAATGTTCATGTTAAGTAGCCTATGTTTAAGATACAGAAAATACACCTTTGTTAACCTTTCTTGTTGCACTGTAGGAACAGTGGTTTAAGCAAGGGAAGATTGTATAGTGCATTGTGTTGCACACTTCTCGCACACAACAGGCTTTCAAGAAAAAGGTGATAGAAAAAGTAATGGGGGCCTGTGCCCCAGAAGAGCTTTAGGTCTCGCAACGCCCCTGACAGATAGTTATTGGTTAGTCAAATAAATGCAGAACAGGTGTTTTTTTAAAACAACTCATTCCACCACAGGGGAACCGAATGAGTAAAGGTTTTTGCAAGCGATTTGGTGCCTCGTTGTGATGGAACAACCAGGCATCGCTCATTTTCACATCGAAGATGACAGGAAGGGATCTAGACCTAAAAAAAGGTAAAGGGGTGAATTTGTCGTGACCGTTCTGAAGGCCAGTGTCAGTGATTTAAACTTGATGTGGGCAGCAACTGGCAGCCAGTTGAGTGAAATCAGGAGGGGTGTTACATGGCATGTTTTAGGCTGGTTAAAAACCAGACGTGCTGGCAATTAAGCAATATATCTGGATTGACCCACCACGTTGCAAACATTTGTCAGGAAATCTCATCTGGCCAGGATATAATCATTTCTCTGATGTCAAATGTTTGTAACAGCTAAAATATTCTACTTACGTAATTACACCCAGCTGTGACAAAACTATCCATTACTTTACTTCTAATAAACAATGGCATGAAACATACAAGAGGACATGCTGAGCTGGCTGCCAATACATTTAAGCTAGAATGATGTAATGGAGCTATTTAAAAAGCTTAAGCAATGTTTCGCCTATTCATGTGAATAGATATTAATAGCTACGGCAAATTTACGCTCCAACGAACAAGCGCTTGTTACGCTTACGCATGACAACTTTGATAGATGATCTCCACACTGATATTTTGAGTGCAATATTTCCAAAATATTACACTAATTAAGAGGTAATGGTTGAATCAGGAGTTGGTTGGGAATGTGTAAGCGAGAAGCTTGACGTGCGATGTCAACAATCTAGCTGGGAAAATAAAGACAATTCATTTGGCACTGATGTGATGGATTTTTTATATTTTACTATTTTACTTGAGACTGTTTACAGCTGCAAATCTTTTTTCGTCTACATGGCCATTTTTTGTTTGATACATAAAATTGCAGTGTCAGCAAAGTGACATTTCCTGCAAAATCGTACCCAACAGTTGCAAATCGGAGTCAGGTAAGGTTTTAAACACAGGTTTCAATAACTGTTTTTGTTATTTTTAACAAAATAAACAAAACGGAATGATACTTTAAATACGAAACATACAGAACAAAGAGACCAAACCACAGCGCACAGTTAAGGTAATTTCGAACAAATTACAGCACAGCTTTAAGTGGATTATCTACCCAAAAAATAAAAACATGGTCATAATTTATTCACTCTTATGTCATTCAAAACCTGTATATGACTCTTTCTTCTGTGAAACACAAAAGTAGATATTTTGAGAAATGTCTCAGTGGTTTTGTTCATTGAAAGTCAATGGGGGCCAGTGTGGTTTGGTTACCAATGTTCTTTTGAACAGAAATACGGTAAAAGTAATATTCCTGGTGTGACAGGGCAGGCATGGATACTTGAGGAGGGGTGGGCTGCTATTGTTAGTGTTGGCAGAGCCAAGTGTTCAGCCGTGAGGATCAACAGTACATGGCAGGGGTGCATCTGCTAGCAATTAAACAATAACATACAGTGGAGGAATAATACATTTACTGCCTAGAGGTTTCTTCAGCTAAAGTAGGAGAGCATGTTATACTAACAATGCCAAGATAATGGCTTTGATTCCCACAGAACACAACAGGTATAAAAAGGACATTTTGAATGCAAAATGAGAACGGTTTTATCATTTACTCATCCTCATGTCATTCCAAAGCTGTATGATTTTCTTTCTTCTGCAGATATTCAGAAGACAAATTGAAGAATGTTGGTAACCAAACAACATTTGAGTCCATTGACTTCAACTGACTGGACACAAAACCACTGAGACATCTCAAAATATATTCTCTTGTGTTCTGCATAAGAAAGAGTCCAATACAGGTTTTGAACAACAGGGTGAATAAATGATGACAGAGAATCCCTTTAAGAATTTCATCTCATGTTTCTCCTAATATTCCCCGACATACAGTAATGTGGTAAATCTTCCGTGTGGACAGTATAGTTCAGAGAGTTCTAGAAAGAACCTGATAAATTAATATATTTTGTTATTTTATCCAACTCCAAATAGATCTTAGGTTGTGGGTTAAACTAAATAACGCGATTGTGTCTTACAAAAGCTTCTTTTTCAAAAGTGTACATGGCTAAAAACAATCTTTGTTGAAGAAACACACAAAACCGTTTCAATAACGGGTAAAATTTCTGAGCAAAAAAATGAGCTCTCTTTATGTCCAAAAAAATGTTGTTGGTTTTTCTTTTGAGAAAAAAAGCACGATTTCTGTTACGTGCCCGATCACGATAATTCAACACACACATATTTTGACCTACGCAGAAGAAAGGAGTCAGTGCCGGGCCAGTCATTATAAATCATCTTGGCAGACAAAAGCAACAGTTTAATAGATAATCTTAGTGGGCTTCTCAAAGTTTTCCAGCATTCCTGCTCTAAAAGGTTAATTGGGACTGGGAGAGAGAAGAGTGAGTCATCCACGAGGCAAGATTTCAAGCGCCAGTGACATTCTTGCCCGTTATGAAAGAGCTGTGTGTGTGTGTGTGTGCGTGTTCATGTTTGTATATCCCGGTGGGGACCTAAACCTGAATGCACACCAACACATGGGGACTCGTGTCACCGTGGGGACCAAAATTGAGGTCCCCAGGGGCAAAAAAGCTAATAAATTGTACAGAACAATATTTTTTACAAATCTAAAAATGCAAAAAGTGTTCTATGACCTTTAGGTTTAGGGATAGGAGATAGAATATACAGTTTGTACAGTATAAAAACATTACGCCTATGGACTGTCCCCATGGGGATAGTCAACCAAAGCGTGCGTGTGTGTGTGGAGAAGACGTCAGCACGGTGTGGTGGGAGACGGAGAGAGAGAGCAAACAGAAGAGAAACGCACACACAATAAATGAGTATTTTGCCAGACAACATTTCTCCTGAGAGAAGGAATGAGACAAATACAAGAAAGACATGGGAGGGACTCCGTGGAAGGACGAGCGGCAGGCTTGAAAGCAGAAGATGTAATAATGTGGAAAAAACAGACTGTAAGGCAATTCTCTGGAATCGGCCCGGTGCTTTATCTCTCACACTGAGCTGTATGATTCGCTTGCCACAGCGCTTAAGTCCCGGTCTGTCAAACGAGAACCTTCCCACAGATGGACAGCTGGCTTGGAGGAGACAGCTCATAGGTGAAAAGGACACACGTCGAGCTTTAAGCGTGACCCGTGAGGGCGCTGTGTGCTTCATAGCTTAAACATGCCTGCAGGTTTAGTCAAGTATGACAGAGCTACTTAGTTTGGCTCAGATGAACTTTAAACTGCAGTTCTTATCGTGCATGGGTGTTTAAAGAGGGCATATTTTAAACTGTTGATATTTTTATTTCGATGTAGGTCATAACGTTTGACTGTTAGAGTAAAATGCTGTTTTTGGACACTGTCTTTAAGACTTGTGAACTCTGTATATCAGTGTTAAAGTGATAGTTCACCCCAAAATGAAAATTGTTTCATCATGTCCTCACACTCGTATCATTCCAAACCTGTAGGACTTTCTTTCTTTTGCAGAAAACAAAACATTTTGAAGAACATTGGTAACCAACCCACATTGGCCCCCATAAACTTCCATACGAACACAAAACCACTGAGGCATTTCTCAAAATATCTTCTTTTGTGTTCTACAGAAGAGTCATATAGAGGTTTTGGGGTAACATTTTTTGGGTGATATACAGTACATGAGGGTGAAAATTATGACAGAATTTTCATATAGGGGTGAACAATCCATTGAAATACCAATAATAAGAATAATGGCATCAGTCAACAGTCATGTTATAGTGAATAAATGCTGAAAGTAATTCATGTAAATAGAAAAAAAATTATATATAGCCTATAATTATATTACTATATTCAGCTCCTAATGTTACAAGATCATTTTCTTCAGTGCTTTAAAAGATGGACCATCTTTAGGATTAAATTAGAAGCCATTGTTTCATAAGATTGGAAAAATGAATCAATTTGCATTACATTTACAATTCCTTGGATTTAACAGATTTGAACAAGTATACTTTTTCTTGTTTTCGGATTGAATAATTTAGTGGAGGATTCTTTCAATGACGCTTAGCGCCCCCTTGAGGAAGACTCTTTTGCATGACCTGCTTTTGCAGTTTAAATGGAATAAAATGTCTTTAAAATCAAATTTAATGTTTGAATATATCATCCTAGTGCATCTAAGTTTTAGTTCAGCAAAGCTGCAGTCTTCTTTCAAAATGTGACAAATAACAAAGCTGTCAACTTTCATAGTTTAGTCTAGTTCATTTCACCATCAATGACACAAAAATGAGCCTGTATACCTTTATGTATTCCTCTCTCTATTACACACACATTCAAACAGCGGCAGCTTTAATTCCAGGTCAAGAGCAGCTCCTCGGTTCTTCTTGCATGCAGAGGGTCATAAATTAAGAAAATGTGCGAGTGCCACAATCAGCCAATTAACTCAGAATCCAGAAAGGCCAATGCAATTTCATCTCTGCACAACTGCTCTGGCACTGGCTGCAGATTCATTAGAGCTGACTGACCGGCTTTCCCCAGCAAACTGCCTCCGCTCTCTCTCTCTCTCTCTCTCTCTCTCTCTCTCTCTCACACACACACACACACACACACACACACACACACACACACACACACCAACAGCGTAACATCGCCCACCACACCCTGCTTTAAAAGCATTTACTTTTCATCTTTCTATATATATATATTCACCAGTTTTCTTTTATCTCATGTAATCATAATGCATGTAAAACAGGCGAACGCTTCTCCTCCTGTCCCTTTAAGAATTACTGCGCATAAAATATGAATTTCGGAGATACGTGGTAAATGCATCAGTCCTTCAGAATCATAGAAGACGAAAATAAATAAAAGACTGAGTCAGATGCTTATGTCACTACAGCCATTAAATCTCGCGTCACATGTAGACTTTAAAGGGATACTTTCTGTCATCTGTCATCATTTACTCACCTTCGAGTTGTTCCAAATCTGTATAGATTTCTTTGTTCTGATGAACACAGAGAAAGATATTTGGAAGAATGCTTATAACCAAACAGATCTTGCCCCCCATTGACTCCCATATTAAGAAAAATTACATTAACTTTTTCGTTTGTTCTGCTGAACACAAAAGAAGACATTTTGAAGAATGTAGGACAGCAAACAGTTCTGGGGCACTTTTGACTACCATTGTATTTTTATTCCTACTATGGTAGTCAATGGGGGACAAAATCTGTCAGTGTCCTACATTTACAAAAAAATGCATGATTGAGGAAGGGTTTTTTTCTCGTCGAATACATCAGTCACGTGTCGTGACCCATACAGATAAAAGAAAAATGAAAACACAACAACATCAAATTCCCCAAAGATATTAAAACTCATCCACACAACAGAAGCACAGAGAGGTAACCACTGCATTTGAATTTGGCACAACAATGCACAATTTTAATTGAACTATCTCTAGTGCTCTAAACAACAACACTTGGATACAAATGAACTGAATCAAACAAACAAAGTGGTCCGAGATGTTTTGCAAGCCTTTACCTCATCCTCTCCCTCGCATCGCATCGCATCTATACAAACGGTTGCCGTGTGTTTGCGTTATATTTACTCTCCAAACACTCCGCAGCGATGCATCAATAATTCTCAAAAAACATCTCCATGTTAAATGCCCGCGTTATTTGCGCACTTTCTTCTGCAGTAAACGCTCTCCATCACTATGTGAGACGTGGGCAGGATACTAATTGTACGAGCAGCACCTCTTTTAAAAGGCCAAGGCCCTTGTTTCTCTAAGCGGACAAAAATTAACAACACTTTCATCCGTGTTGGGTATTTCCGGTCGATTTAACAATCATTCGATGCATCTAGTGTGCAGTCTTTGAATACGTGTTTTCCCATAATGCTTTGCTGCCTCTACACTTCCAGTCCCATTACGGCTGATAATGACTGACAGATCCCTGTAATTTTTATGCAAAGTGCAACACGGTTACACATGAACAGATTTTGCTGAATAGTATACACTAATGCAGACAATGCATTTAGAATATGATATTTGCTGGGGGGGTTTTCAATGGAGTATCACGTGCATGCAAGCTATATGAGACATAAATCTGGTGGAAGGTTTAGTTTGGTATTTGGTGTTTAAAGTGATCCACCATGTCATATAATACTGTGTTTAATGCCCTATGCTGTGACGGTCCGCCTGCAGGAACACAAAGCATAAAGGGAGAGTATTTGAGCCACATAAAGCCGTCCTAACTGACTGTAATATCCACCATAAACACAACAGCTAGCCTGAAACCGCAAGCATCACCGCTCATTCGAGTCTCATCTCCGAGTCTTTTTCACGACCTGAGATAAAAACACAAGCATGTTATGGGAGGGTTGGAGGGAGGGGGTGTTGAACTTAATTTCTTTGAAGGATAAAAATGAGTTTTTAGCTTCTCTGGGACTCGTCGAAACACTGGCGTTTGATCAAAACACAATTGCTTTAGAAGACGTGTGATTACAAAAAGATGAGAAAGTAACTTTGCGCGTTTCAGAAATTCAGAACGCCATCAAAGCAGACCGATGCTTAGCGACTTTTAAAGGAACATTTGGTGCTGATCCATTTCAGAGAATCCCCCTAAGCAAAAATGTTTCATTCATGCCATTACTATGACAATGCATTGCTTTAAAGAGGCATCGCTTCAACCCTGCCGAGATTCCATCAAAACTGGTTCCAATCAAAAATGGAACATCGACGCACCGTTCCAATTTTTCCCAGAGCTCGGGCCCTAGAGAAAGGTGAGCAGGTGGCACAAGCTGGCGTAAGACCCGTTCCGAAAGCTCATCCTTCTCCCGTCTCACGTCTTCGAGAAGCCGGAGATGGTTCAGAGAGCCGGGGAGGAGCCAGGGGGCAGCTCTTAATATTTCAACACAAGCTTCACCGTACAGGCCTGACAGGTATAGGGCCAGGTGTTGGCAGGCTGTGCTTGTGAAGCTGTGTGCAACGTCTCTGGAGCTTAGCAAGATGTATGCATGTAAAGCGAACGGGCATTCTGTGCGTGAGCTGGAAAAAAGCTTGGCGAGGAACAAAGAAAAGAAGACATACAATTCCTTTAAACATGCTGCAAAAATTCCTGCATGTGCTCGTTTTTTTCAACAATGATGTGGGATGGAGAATGGAAGGTGATATAAGCTTTTACGGCTGCTATTAATCTTGTATTAGAGAGGCACTGTGCCGGGAACAAGTGACATGCATTTCATTTGTGGCATAAATGTCACTGCTTCCAGCCCTTGGTATCTGGGGAAAGTGAGACTTTCTACAGTATAAGGTAAAGCACATTCGCATTGCAAATATTGATGCGCTTTAACATTCACTGGTGGGTGAGACAACCTGGCTTACTTCGTGATACAGAACCTCCAGCGCTGGAAAACACGCAGAGATCAAACCGGAAACATGTCCGAGATGTTCTGCTAGCTGTAGTGTTTATGTGGCGCTAAATGGTAATATTTGCTTTTAACGCCCCCCTCAGGTTAAATAAAACCATCAAAATATGAGGTGTAGCTACAAAATGGATAAAACACTAAACTCTAAAGGTAATTATTGAAAATAAATATTTGGCAAAAAGTACTACAACATATCTTAAACATATAGACCACTTCGGAAGATATACACTACTCCAGAAGCACTTCTGGTTTCGTTTTTAATTTTTTAATCTTACATACGTAATTAAATCCTAAATATATTCTTTACCCATGAACATTCAGTTATAAATGTTCTGTTGGTTGAGTTGTGTTTAAACGTTTTTACAGTGTTTATAAACTGAAACAGGAAGTTCCTCTGGACCAGCGTTGTTTACTTTTTCTTTAGTGGTCTAATAGTCTAGTACTGCAGAACTATGCAACATGAATAACATGTTTTTTTTATATTTTCTTTAATAATATATTTCAATGTCAATTGAAAATGTCAATTATCCAAAGACGACATTACTTTTGGCCAGGATATAAATATTATGTTTTATAAAAAATAACATTTAAATATTAAAGGATTTTAATTTAATTTCATTTTCATTTTAATTTCATTTAATATTAAAATTATATGAAAGGATATAAAATGCATTTTCATTGCTATGCCACTAAATGAACAAAGAACACATGCTTAGAGGTGACAAACCACCTAACTAACCAAACATGTGGGCTTAAATGTAAATTTAAATAAATCCCAGCCAGTAAAAGTATACAGTATAGACAGTGTCAACGGCAACAACATAAACAAACGTTCTGGGTCCCAAACTTCCGGAAAGAATCAATAACTGTGAGTCATTGTAATTTAATTTAACACAATTAATATACAATAAAACATTAATACAAATTATTAACAATACATGTTACATACGAAACAAATCATTATATTATAACCAAACACAGATCGGAAGTTAACTTTGGGCCAGGTGCCTGCATCCAATAAAACGTTCTATATCTGTACACTAGATTGGTCAATAGTACAAAAACAGTATAATGTTCACAGAGTTGCCATAACTACCATTGACTTACATAACAATGCTGTATACCTCTACATATCAAAATTAATATCTTTAGTTGACCGACCTTATGTAACATGGCAGAACCCAGCACTTATGACAAGAGAAGGAAAAATGACCGTATGCATGACACTTTTATATTTAGATCTGCATATGCAAATGTACAGCAGCTGAGATAATATTTTATCTCTAAAAATTGCAGAGATTAGACGATAAACGCACATGGGAAGTTTCTAATTTGCTCACGTAACTGAGGTGAAAGCGATAAGACGGTTGTTACACAACACCCAGACGCCCGTAACCATTCTTCCTTCAGAATTTACCATGCAGAAGTCCTATCAGGTCATGCCTTCCTTCCCTTCAGCCTGAACTTGTCGCTGCCTGTGACATGGGTCGCTGTCTCTGCCGTTATTTCTGACATCCATAGCAAGTCACAAAGGTGAAGGATCACCTCGCCTGAGGAGGCTTTACGGTGTTTAGCGGAAACCGATGTGACAAAGCAAAAACCGCATGCTGATTAAGGACGTAAGGGCGTCTCCAACATAGAAATGTGGCAAGTGTTCTCACACATCTGCACATGAATAACGTGAGGATGTGCAGGCATCTGTCAATGAATGAGATGCCTCTTATTGAGCCTGAGTGTTCTTTCCGTATTCCACGAGAAATAAGACCCTTAGAGGTTTCTTTATGTGAGCCAGATGGTGTCAGAGGATTCGTTTTCCGCTGTCCTCATTTCAACCTCCGCGCAACAAAGTATGAAGCAAAACTTGGCAGATGTACAGAAATGATAGCTCAAAAGCGTACTCAATGCGTTGGAAATGCACGACTTGAACAGGCCAAGTAGGAGATGCTCCTGGATCAACCCTCAGATGTCAAATCCATCCATATCTCTAACCTTAGCCTAAATTTCAGTTGTTTGAATCTGTATGACGGAACACGTTGGTAAATAAACAACATCAGCCCCATTAGCATCCACTGAATGGACACAAAACCACTCTTGAGACATTTCTCAAAATAGTCAAATACAAGTTTTAACTGAAACATCAGTAACTCTATAAAGAGGTCGTCTGAACTAGAAGCTCCATGTACGACTGGACCTTCTCAGTTTAACATTCTCTTTCCATCAGAGTTCCCCGGGACATATTGGTCTCCAAACATCTGCTTTAGGGCAGTGCTGGTCAAATAAGAAAGAAAGAAAACAAGGCAGAGAAGGAGACAGCTCGTTCCAAGCAGTGAGCGGCCTTCCTTATCCCTTTCCCTTCCTGTGCCATGTCCTGCCCTGCCGACTCTAATAGACTATTGATTTTCCATCCGCCATAGGATCAGTCTCCACTTTTACCATTCACTCATGATATTAGCTGTCCATTAGGTGCAGAGCCCTCAGCTCTAACAACTTGTCAGCACACAGGCAACACTCCACCTCCAGCACAATACAATCAGCTGATTAGGTTCGAGACCCAAGCGGCAAAGAAGCCCTTCAACATGCTACAAGAGACGTCTTTAAGCTGATAACATGAAGGTGAGTAGCCGGGGGTCGGAGGTGAAATCTAACACAAAAAAGCACATCACACAGAGTGGGCAGATGTGCTAAGTGGATTAAAGCAGACTGGTCCTGCCCGGGACACTCTTTGTTCTCGGTTTATTACCAGATGCGTTTTAAAAGTTGGACAACTGCCACGCAAAAGCCTTCTCGAAAGCACGGGAGAAATTTCTGAGGGCACAATCTCGCATGTTTGTGACTGGAGATGATTTGTGTTGGCTCGTTTGTTCGAGATTGGATTGAAACATAAAAAACAAAAGATCAATTCAAACAAAATCCAAAGAAACAATCGAGTTTTTGACTTTATGGTCAGTGCATGTGCTCGAGCTGGGGTGCTCATACAGGCAGCCGAACTTTGAATCGAGCTCGCAACTCTTCCCAACATGGATCCTTCTCTTTGACCCGTCATTTCTGTCTTTTTATTATTACGATGCGATTAGGAATGTCAAAAATGTAACATTTTGAATCACAAATGCTTAAAATCGTCATATACAGCTCTTCACATACTGTACTAGACATTCTCTGTGGGAAATCTTAAGCTTCAGTAATTCAGCTTTCACCAGTTATGATCCTGGGCAGATAATGAGAGTTGGAAAATGAGCTCAGACTGGCGAGTGTTAGTGGGACAAAAAGACTTAATTTAAGACCACGAGGACAAATCGTCCACAACGATCCATCTGCAATGTCACACAAAAACAGACAGGCTCTCAGTAAGACGTCACTGTCTGCTCTGTCTGCCTGTGACTTTGTCCCTTCTTGAAAGAATATGACAGCACACTAGACATTGCAAACCCCCTTCACTCTTTGACCTCTGTATCCACACATCTGTAGGGTCAGCGGGTGAGCTCACGCACATGTCAGTTCCCTGAGGAGGTCACTGGCGGGGGGATTTGACACTGTTAATTGCACAGACACATTTATGAAAAGGACAAGTTATCCTGCAGTGATGCTCTTAAACATTCACACAGCTGTCTACCTTTTTACATGTACACAGTGAGTAAATAAATTACAGGAGAGCACACAAAAATTTTACACAAGATCTTTTTGAATTATTTGCTATATTAGTACATGAGGTGTATGGATGTGCCACAATGGCTGACTAGTTGGTTTTAGTATTGGTGAGTTTTAGTTTAAAGGACCGGTGCATGAAATTTAGCGGCATCTAGTGGTGAGGTTGCGAACTGCAACCAACAGCTCACTCCACCCCTCCCCTTCAAAGCACTACGGAGGTTGACACAGAACTAAGATGTCGTCATGTTTTCGCTTCTTTGCCGAAGGAGATGACGTATTTACGAGACGCGCTCTGTAGAGCAGTTTGTCCATTTAGGGCTTCTGTAGAAACAACATGGTGAATTCCATGCAAGGGGTCCTGCTGTGTCTGTAGTTAGAAATAGCTCTTTTTAAGGCAATAAAAACATAACGCTTCATTATGTAAGGTCTTTATACACCTCTGAAGACAAAGTTATGGATATTATATTGCATTTTTGTCAATAGATCCTCCAAAGAAAATTCACATTGGACCTCTAGGTAACTCTACTGTACGGTAGTAGTTAAACTGTAAAACCCTCATGAAAAGCTGACAGACAGTCGTTACATAGAGTAGCGGTCAAATGGGAAGTTCAACTTTAGAAAACATCTTCCCTCTTTGTTCAAATATTTTATTAAAGATGCATATAAAATGTGTATGCGTGTTGCATCAATGTGTTTGATGCCTTGAGCTAACCTGAAGGGGTAATAAATGTTATATATTCAGACCGTACATGGAAATCCAATAAAACCAGCATAATTATAATAGACTTCATTAAGACAAGATTTTTGGGATTAGTCAAATATGTAGTTTTGAACATCCACAACACTGCACGCTTTTCAAACGACATGGTGAATTCAGTGCACTCACAGAAGGCTGAATAATAATATGACTCGGATAACAGCTTCACGTAACTCCTGTCTTCCTGTTCGTGTGAACTCTTCCGGCGTTGGCTCAGGAGATGGATTCAGACACAAGCTTTCACTGAGATCTTGGACACACAAGCTCTCAGACAGATTTAGAGATGTCATGCAGATCACCTTCAGACTGTCAGTAATCCCTGTGCCAGACAAGCAGCCATTTTTCAAGGAAGGCTCTTTTGTTTTTTGGGGGGGTATGCACCAAAGATATGGAAATAAAGAATTATGCTAAAAGGAAAATTAACACGGTCACGGGACATACTAACAAAAGCACTATTTATACACCTGGGAAAGTAATGCTAATGTATTCTGTTAAAGATTTATTTGGTAGTTGTTTAGCGTGGGACTGTCAGCTCTTAGTGGATCAAGCGTGTACATAAATCTTGCAATGACAGAGTCAAATCCACTTCCATTTTTTTCCCGTGTCTGATAATATCTCTGACCTTGTGTCCAACTGCACCTCTACAGAAATGCAATGATGCTGCCCATCGATTTTTTTAGGATGTCCCTCCCCCGGGTTCTCAGCTATTGTGTGAATGAGCATCAAGTATGTCCTCAGCTTAACCTTAATCTTGTGTCAGCATTAAAACAAAAGTCCTGCTATGCTGTATACATAAGACTTAAAAAACATAAACGTGGTGGACTGTTAACAAATCACTAAAGATTCTTAATGCAAAGACTGACGATGACATGTGGCATGGGCTGCCTCAAAATGCAAAACACTAAGTGACCGTCTACCGGAAACAGATCATAAAACAAGATAACATCATTGGTGGGAAGCAATGTCTATATTTAGATTTACAGTACATTCTGCAGGTAAACTGCAGTGATGTCAGTGGAAAATATGCAAAACGTGGAACGCAAGACGTTCTTTTTTAAATGCCATATTTGTGTATAAACATCCTTGAAAAAGGCATACTTAGATTTAGTATCTGTCACAAATTTGACAAACAAAATTACTATTTTCCACATTTTATGAAAACTGTCATGTTTACTGTAGCTTTTTTCAAAGGAAAGAACCATTGCATAGATTACATGTCTACAGACTCTCAACCAATGTCATGTGGTGCCATGTGGAATACTTTTTCGTAAATGTATTGTTGTTTGTTGTTTCTGGCCAAACCAATATTTGGTGTGACCTTGTGACTGATTCATCTTGACAAAAAAATGCTCACTATCATGTGTCTAGAGGTGTTGAAATATTCAATAAATGTGATATTAATTGATGTTGTTTTAAAATTACTCAATACAATATTGTAATAAATTCAAAGCCAGTATTCGACACTCTAATATAGCACGTGGTGGTTTTGCACCTGTTTAACATGTCCGTACACACACCAAACAAACAAAATTAAAGATGCATTTGAATGCTCGCATTTTTATATTCAGTATTCAATAGATATTGTGATAATATTGTTATTGTGAACCTTACAAAAAAAAACAATAGAGCCCTTCACAAAACACAATAGAAAATTGTATGGATTTAATTGGTATAATGGGAATTGTATTGGTTTTAATGGAAACTATAATGATGTCGACTGGAATGTGATTATCCGGTATGTGATTGGTGGGGTCTTCTCTGGAAGATTAATCCTATTGGAATAATGCCCAAATTTATTTGATTTTCTAATGGTTTTAATAGAAATTTAAATGTTTTTAGCAGGGAATTATGTTGCTCACAATAAGAGTGTAGTATTGTGACAGTTCTAGGTGTGTCTGACTGTTTGACTGGTACTGTGCCTGTTAAGTTAAACTTTACACATTGAAAAAAACATATCGGCTACATACAGTATATGAGATGACAGTGACAATGCATCATCAATGCTATAATTTCAACCCCTTTACCAATCTGGACATTTTTCAAACGTATTCATCCATTTAACTAGTAGATAGCAGTGACATGCTAAAAGTTATGACATGCGCTCCAATTACACTTACAACAAAAGCAGCCCAATCCACATGTGTGTGACAGCAGAACAGGAAGTTGTCTTCGACCCGTCTCTGGCCCAACCGACATGATGGTGTTCTTTCCCAAATACCACTTTACAACCAGGACAAAGCAGCATTAAGATAAAATGGAGCTTATCAATCTTTTCTTTCTGGCAGTCAGTGGAGGGCAAAAAACACGGCAGTCTGTCACACTGACAGAGCAACTTCATTTATAACGCAACTGATTGGGTGATGGCAGGTTGGCCTCACATAGCGGTGAAAGGAAAAAAGACTGTTCTCTATTCGGTTTCCACACAAGTAAACAGCAGCATCAAGGCCGTGAAAAAAAAGCCTCCTCGTCGATACGCAGAGCATCTTCCTCATTAATTATCTCTCTATCCAGGGAAGAGGAGGCATGTGCTTGTCTGGGCGTTCAGAAGTGATCAGCTGATAAATGGCTTGCTTAACGGACCCAGTCCATCCAACCCCCAGCGCATTAAAACACTTCGCATACAGGCTGGGTTGTTGTCGTCCCTCACCGAGAAAACTCACAGCCTTCTGTTTTGCAACATTAGCTGGGAAAGGAGTTGATGCAGCCATTCTGTTTTTGTGTTTACAGGGAGCTAAAAAGGAACGGATGCTGGGCCTCTCCCAGTGCTGCGTGGTGATCGAGCAGTTTTTTTATTTTTATTTTACGAATTTAGAAATGCAACGTCAGAGATAGTTTTATTGCACAGTAGACTTCCAAATTACTGCTGAACTTTGGTAAAAAAATCCAATGCTTAAAAGCTGCAATCCATTAGTTTTACTATTTTTTTTATTGTTGTTGTTAAAAGTAAACAAAAATCAGTTTTTGAAAACTGTGACTTTATCTTCACAATTCACAATGTTAAGATTATACACAGCAAAAACAATTTCTTATTAAGCATTTTTGTCTTGTTATTTAGTACAAATTAAAAAAAAAATCTTAAACCAAGATACATTTACTCGACAAGGAATGTGACCTAAGATATTTAGTCTTGTTTTATGAAAGAAAACATAAAAATTAAGTTTGTTTAAAACAAGCAAAAAAATCTGCCAATGGGGTAAGAATAATAAACTTTAATTTAGTTTTACCTTTTGCTTAAGTATCTAATTCAAGTTCATTTTTCTTACCCAACTGGCAGATTGTTTTGCTCATTTTAAACATAAACTTACTTCATGCTTATATTTCCTAAATATTCCTTTTCAAGCAAATGCATCTTGGATTATGAGATTTTAGATATTTGTACTAGAAAACAAGACAAAAAAAACTTTTTTTGCAGTGTAATATTATTATTCTTTTACGGGGATTTCACAGGAAACCCTTACAAAAATGTCTCAAGTCTGCAATGATCTGTGTATTGCATGAAAACGGCCCGTTATAAACCTGCTATGAATGAAGTGTGGGTTACATTATTCCAAATCAGCCTTCTCTATAATTATACCCAAATATCACTAGTCCTTTAAGCAAGCCATTATCTAATCAATGATAAAAACTAAACAATCTGAATCAAGACCTCTGTTCAGGCGATGTAATGAGGACCCTGAAAGACACTTATGAGTGGAGAGACTGGGCTCAAACCTGCCAAGTCATATTAGGTGCACATCAGAGGCTTGGTGTGAGAGCTGGTCATTTCCCCTTTACAACACCGATGAAAGCACGGACCCCAGGAGACAGGTACTAACACAAACACAATCTGGGTGAAACTGAGGCTGTGTCCAAAAATGTAGCCAAGCCACACAACAAACTGGGCAGGAAGTGGAGCTGCCAGTCCCGGCCAAGTCTATTAGTCCACAGTTCACCAAACTCACAGACGCAGAAGGTGACCGGGAGGTGGAAGGTATTAGCCGTTTAAAAGTGAGCAGGGATGACAAACAGTAACTGGCAGGTCAAATGGTTTCTGCTGCCCAAAACCGCAATAAAAACGAACAAATTTGAGTCATGCTTCGGTACACACCCTTCTGCACACCACTTCGAAATCTCACAAGCTGACCTTGGCCAGCTGTAAGTCAATTCCAGGGATACAGAATAAATGTGATTAACTAACAAAAAGATCACAAAAACGCCAATACTATAATAATTCAATACTAATACCATGTTTTAAAGGGATACTTCACCCAAAAATTACTTGATCTTTTTTTCTGTTGAACACAAAAGAAGACATTTTGAAGAATGTTGGACAGCCAACAGTTCTGGGGCACTTTTGACTACCATTGTATGTTTTCCTACTATGGTAGTCAATGGGGGCAAAATCTGTCTGGTTATAAGCATTCTTTCAAATATCTTTCTCTGTGTTCATAAGAACAAAGACATTTATACAGATTTGGAACAACTCGAAGGTGAGTAATTGATGACAGAATTTTCATTTTTGGGTGAAGTATCCTTTTAATTAGTATTACTATTAATATATGGGTATAACTAACTATTTAAAAACTAATTGTATAATTGTAATTGTAATAATAATATTCTAACTCGGCAAGGTACAAGAGGAATTCCTCCAGACAAATCTAGTACAAATACTCCAATGCCAAATTGACTGGTAAAAAAAGAAAAGAAAAAAACGTCTCCGTAACACATAAACTGAGTGTTTACACTTTTTTTCCAATTCTTTGCTGAAGCATTTCAGACCCTCCCACTCAACATGCCTCCTAATAAACCAAACCAAACCAAAAAGCTTCCACTTCTAACCACAAAAACAAGCTTCAGAAATCCCTAGATGAAACGGTGTGTAAGCACACACTTATGCATAACACATATAATTACCGCTCAGAATAAAGCGACATGATGAGATGCCCATGTGTTGGTTGAGTGTTATTTTGCTCTCAGTCGCTGCGGGGGAGAAACGGCAGAAACTGGGTTCGTCACGTAGCTATCCAACCAAACGCACACACGCAAACACAAACACACACACGCGCAGGGCACAAATGCAATTTATGGCAGGAATCAGAGCGTTTGCAGCTCAGTGCTCAGGCAGAAGAGATGAGGTTATCACCTCTATCTCCACGCCGGTGGGGGCCGCAATAAAATCATACCTCAGCAACAGGCCCCGGCAATGAGATTTGCAGGACAGTTGTAAATGTACCAGAGTGGTTTCTCTCTCTCCCTCTTTCTTTCTGACACAAGGGCACCCTGGTATTTCACCCCACTTCCCACCAGCGGCACAGGCTTTAAGACACGTATATTTGGAAAGGTTTCACACTCAAATATAACACTCAGGGCACAAAAGCTTGGACCCGAACCAGCCTTACAAGAAGTCATGGTAACATAGATGGTACACATCTCTATGGATTTACATGGTGCTCCAAGAAAAAGAACAATACACTATATGGTATCAGTATTAAAGAGATTCAGTAAAGTAGCACAAAGACGCATCTTAGCTATTTTATTTTTGAGATTAACACTACACAGTGTACAGAATGTCCCAAAACATGGTATCCCCATGGGACCTTGTCCAACAATCCAATGCTAACCTACTTTTTGATACACTCCTTTAAAACCACTAGAGAATTTTCTCTCTCTACACCGCAACAACAAAAGTTGCCCATCAGATGGATAATGTCCAAAAGCATTGACCTAAAACTGTATTCACAAGTTCATCTGATATACTGCAGAAAGGCATAAAAGCAGACAGGTGTGGTTTATTTTCAGCGTTCCCAGGCCGACACATCCCTGCTTGAAAAGCTGACTATATCTTGTAAATAATTATTCAATAACTGGCCAAAGTATCTCCCTCATGCTCTCGTTCTCTGAACAAGCAGTTTGCAAGTACAGAGCATTTTATCTTTGGTAAATGGCTTCATGATACCTCCTGGCTTAAGTGGGAGACTTAGAGGAAAGTCTTTAAAAATCACAACTGAACTTCAACAAGCGTGCGGAGGCAATTGAGCCATCTATCAGCAGCCAGGTCCTGCTCGGTAATATCACCTCGAGTGAGGTGGGGACTTCATCTCAATAAAAGGCCTGCTTTTGTGACTGCATCGGAAGAGGGATGACTATGAAGATGCATTTGTAGAGAATATGGGGTTTTTTATCGCCGTGGTAACTCGACACAAGATGTGCCACCGATCCCCCCCACCCGCTCGAGGAATAATGAAAATACATACAAAACGCATCGCTCTGCATCTTGGAAATGTCAATGCATAAATAATGCAGAGGTCCCCCTTTTGCATGCTAAGGGTCTATATAACACATGGCACAAAATGGATGGTGCTCTAGCATAACAAGGTCTGGTCGTCATAAAAAGCTTTCAGACAAATGGCGCACCGTCCCCTCCAATAAATTATGAGATGCAACGAGAAATGAAACAACAACGCTCAGGTAAATAAATGTACCAACATGTGAGTGGACGAAAACAGCCAATAATTCATCCCATTGTTTCGACTCTGAGTAACACAGGCTCCGCCCCAACCTGTTCTCTCCAGTTTATAGAAATGATTTCCGCTATTGTACGCAACCCTTTGTTATGTATAAACACATGCAGATGTCCAATGCCACTGAATGTCCTAAACAGCCAGATGTGTGGGGTAGACAGCTGGTTTATTCCGAACAGGTTTTTTGAGAAGATTTTTCCGACCACCAAAATCACTGTGAGGGAAAGGCAGGGGGAGCTCTGGTTGTCTCGTTCAATGATGTACCATGTTCTGACATCTCGCAGCCCTCAGGACCACAGCAGGCTGCCAAAGTCCCACAAGGTTGTTTCCTGGCAGCGGGGAGCTCAGAAACTACCTGCCTGTGGTCCCTCGGCGATGCCTGAGACAGAGAGAAGCATCAGATCTGCTTCACTACATACGCTGTTTACTTGTTAACGGTGAATATTGCTGCAGTGTATGGGTGTGAACTTGAAGCGTATGATTCACTTCAGCAGATAAATGTAGATAGAGTCTTTGCTCATCTGCAATATATCTCCAAATCGCAAAGTGACAGATGTTTTCTTTTCAGTTTACATGGAAACGAAAAGAGCGGCGTTTTCAGAAAGCTGCACTTTGAGACCCGTTTCCAAAAGTTTGCGTTTTCAGTCCTCCAAAATGCAGTTTCTGTCTAAACGAGCGGCTAAAACGTACAAAAAGTTTTATAGCGTCATAAAAAACGGCCTCTTAAATATCTTTTGTCTGTAGCTATGTGTGTTTATATTTGGTTCGGTGGTTTACACAAAAACGATAATGATATTGCTTTCAAAAATGTTCATGTAAACGAACAGCCAAAACGCATAAAAAGTTTTCTGCTTTTAGTAGAAAATGTTGTGTAATCATACCCTTGATTTTGTGCGCAGCAAGAAATCCAAAAGTCCTTCTGGTATATTTTGCCCTTGTGTTGAGAGAGTGCTAGTGATGGGTCGTTCTTGAATATTCGATCATTTTGAACGAATCTTTAATGTGACTCGGGAAGAATGAGTCGTCTCGGGGAGTGATTCGTCCAGTCACGCATGCGCATTGCGCAACATTCTATGGGTCCTGTGACAAAAGAACGAACGACTCGAACCCGAAGACTCGAGAGGTGAACTAATCAATTCTCTTTCCGGCTCAGACGGCATTGGTAAAGCGTAGGGGGCTGTCACGTGATGAACGAAAGACTCGAACCCGAAGACTCGAGAGGTGAACTAATCAATTCTCTTTCCGGCTCTGACGGCATTGGTTTAGCTTACGAAGCGGTCACGTCGTGAACGAACGAGTCAAACCCGAGGACTTGTCAGATAAGAGGTGTGGTGAGCTAATCATAGACTAAAGACCCAGGTAAACAATGAATTAATCTTTTTCTGTTTCTTATAGCATTATAGTTTTGTATTGTTTGTAATGTGATCAACGTTTGCATAAGTAGTAGATGTGTTAGGAAAGTAACATGTAACATTTTAATTATACAGTATTTTGCTAAAATGAACGATATGACTCGAAAAAAGATTCGTTCATTTTGCTGAACGAGACTCAAAGGTCCGAGTCAGCAAAATGATCCGAACTTCCCATCACTAGAGAGTGCCTGTGATGCACTATAACACTGTAGGTAGCTGGCTCACTAAAATATAAGAGCCTCTGTGTGCAGTATAATAGCAAGTCTAAACCCAATTGAAACCGACAAATATTCATTCCACACAAGCATCAGAGGCCACAGGTGTTAGAGGGTAGGATATATTTGGCTCGACCGGATGGGGTCTCCACCAGAGCAGGTGAAGGGCTTTTTGTCTCTACAGCTGGAAGAGACTGAGGCTGTGGAGCAGATGATCAGAACAGACAGAGAGCGTTTGACCAGCTCCGTGTGGAAGAGTCTTAATCTTATTTGCCCAGTAATCCACACGCGGACTCCCCCACACAGCCAAGACCGCCGCACCTACACAAACTCCAGCTCGCTTGTAATTCTGACAGCACTATCACACTGCCCTCTTCAACAGCAGGCTGAGCCCAGCAAATCAGGCCGGAGGAGGGGCTTGTGGGCCGGCTGGACTCAGCAGATGTGACATTTTCGAGTGCTTAAACGATTGTGCGGATGTCACAGACCTCTGCCCTGCGTAAACACTTGCCTTGATTATCATAATATCTGATCATTTAGATGGTCACGAGCTTCTGGGGGTTTCCCGACTCCTTTAAAGTCAAAATCGACCCTATTGACTTTCTTAATACACATTCCTGGTCTTATTTAGCATGATTAATCTGTGCACATTGTTCCAAAGGGAAGAAAAAATCTTGTCTTTGTAATCTTTCATAAAAGTGTCACGTTCTGCACCAGCCAAGGGCCGCCATTGAGATGAATAGAAATGCTAATGGTTAGCTTCCTTAAGGTATAAATAGGCCTTGAGCCAAATAGATATTTAGGTTTTGTTTTAACAAACTCTGGTACAAAATGACCACTTTTCACAATCCAATCCATTCAAGCACACAACAACAAAAAAGATAAAACACATAACAAAAGACGAATAGGTTATGTCTGCAGTTTTACATAGAATATGCACTAGCTGTTAACAAAAAAAATCATACAGTAACCCATTGCTAAAGTCTAATATTCAATCTATTATACTCACATAATGTCGAAGAAAAACATACATTTCACATAACTAAAAACATGTTTCCCACAATGCATTGCTGCTTCACAGTATGCCAACTTTGAATCAATTCCAGTAAAGCCGGAGAGCCCCAGCAGGATTAAACAGTAGTCTGTGCCTCGGCCAATTAATCCAAGCAGCATTGTTACAGTGGGGGGGAAGAATTTACCCAGACTCCGTTTTCACACCAACAATAAGCACCGGCCATTCCTGAAACCTCTAACATGGTTTAAAAACAGAGGGTCAGGCTGATAGTGCTTCTTTGAGCTGAATCGTAATCTCGGAGCTCAAACAGCTCTCGGCCAGACCCAGGAGGGGCTTCTGGACCACCAAAACCTACAACATGGCACCCGGGCTGAAACCAGACTAGAATAATCAAGCAGCAATTTTATCATTACGCTGCCTGCTGCGGCTCGAGCTTCTGAACCCAGGCATGCTAAACTGATGCGTACTGGCAGACCCTGTCTTACCGAGTCAGCCACGCGTTACACTTGCTTTAGAGTTGGCTAGTTTTTGCGCCTAATTATGGAGACTCTTTTTGTTAAGCTGTAGGGCGAAAATTACAATTGAAATAAATTCTATGTTTAAGCAATACATACATATACATATATGCCGTACATAGTGTAAAAAATAAGAGACCATTTGAAAATTATTTTTAGTTTTTCTGAATTTACTATTTATAGGTATGTGCTTAGGTAAATGGGTATTTTGTTTAATTCTGTGAACTACTAACAATATTCCTCCCAAATTTCAAATAAAAATAATGTTTTTATTTTCAGAAAATGAAGACCGGAGAAACAGGTCAAAATAATAGAAAATGTGCTCTTTTTTTCAAATACTGCAAAGAAAACAAGTTCTTTTTCACTTTTAAGCAACACAACATATTTGTACATGTATTTACAATATTTTTATGTGATAACCTTTAATTAAAATTATATTTTTATCACAGTTTTCATGTGTCTTGTCATGCTGTCTGTCTTTCACATTGCTGTTGGATGACTTTATGTTTAATTTTGTTGAAATTCAACAGACACTGGACTGGAACATTTGGAATGGTCTCTTAATGTTTTTCTGGGGCTGTATATAATATTACATATTGCTGACACAGTAAGCTACATGAACCAAAATCAGAAATACACTAAAGGACAATGCATACTGGGTCAATCTTCGGAAGAAAAACAAAACCACAAGAATGAAAGGGGAATCTTCTTTAGACAGGATTTAGACTAAGGCTAAAGGCTTAATTTGCGTTAGGGAAAATAGCTCAGTGTGTTTTTATCTTTTTTATTATAGATAGCTATATAAAAAGGTTTTTTTATCTCTTTTTAGCAGGAGCTGACCAGCTGGATAAGGACAGTAGCATCTTTTGCCATGAGAGGACTTTATCAAAAATGTAGAATTTGCTTTTTGTGAACATACAGTAAATCGATCACAGCATATCTTGTCAACTGATGAAACTCAAAGCAAAGGAGACAGAGATAGCGCTGCTGACACATGCACAATAAACTAATAAAGCTAATGAATACACCACTGATATACAGTATGAAGCATATCAATATCTTGTCATGAAGAGTAGCTAATAACCTCTTTGGTTTTGTTCCTTTGTGACTGAAGAGTTTATGTATGACACAACTAGAGCAAGACCTCATTACATGTCTGTCTACATTACCTGTCCATTGGCTCATGTAAGGACAGACGCTGGCAGCCACTTATGGGCCGTTCACATTATAACGATAACTATAAAGATAACTGTAACTATAACTATATTTGCATCCACACCAGTGGACGATAACAATAACGTTATTTTTAGTGATGCACGATATTGGATTTTTGCCAATATGCCGATAATTTCCACCTCAATTAAGCCGATAGCCGATGCCGATATATGCTGTCTATCCACCGGGCGTTTTTACGCAGCTAAAAGCGCCAGGCGCTGGACAGCGTTTTTTCAACCAAGGTGCTTTGGTCGCAATTATAAAAAATTAAGCGCCAGCACTAAGCCCGTGGAAAAAAACAAGGGGGCATAGCCCGGTCACTTCAGTGACTGTGCCTTTTCACAGGGCTTGACATTAAGCATTGTCATGTGGTTGTCCTTCGGACAAGTAAACTTGTCATTCACTTGTCCGAGTACAAAAATTACTTGTCCAACGATAAAAAAATGATATTTCATTTGAATTCTCAATATAATTTTTCCGGATCTAGATTGGTAAAGTTTGCTTCTAAGCATTTTAACTAGTGTCCGCTTTGGCCACCTGAATTTGGTTATAGGCCTACTCTTCGTGACTTAAAACAACGGCAAGCAGTAATTATTATTAGTGTTAAGGCTGTAGGTTAACTTTTTTGGCACATAGCACTGGTGCTAGAAAGGTTTAAAGTTTGGTAGCACAGGCCTATCAAGTATAAATCGTCTGTTGTCATCATTAAAAAAAATATGCAAGTGCAGTTCATCATGAATAGACAGGTAACTGACAAAAGACATTAATGTTACATACAGATGAATAAATTAGGGCCGTATCATTTTTAGATTACCGATATTTGTTTGATTATTTCTCAGTTGTGTATTTTTCCTTTTTAACTATACAATAGTGGTATATTTGTCCACATAAATTACTGTAGTATACTATAGTAAACTGCAGTAAAATTCTTAGATACTATAGTGATTTTGAACTTTACTATAGTATACAGTGTTTATCAATTCACTACAAGGGCACTACAATTTTCAAAAGCAAATACTAAGCACACCACTATGGAGGACTAAACCTGCAAAAATTATAAATAAATGAATGTATAAATAAATAAATATATAAACGAATAAATGTAATAATATGAAAATAAATACAGGAATGAATGGTTTGATAAAACAAAATAATTCGTTTTAGCTATTATTGATCTTAGCTTTAACTTTTCTTTTCATTTTTTAAATTGATTTTTTATTTTTTGTGTCCATTTTTAATTATTTTTTATTATTATTATTTTTTATTTTTAGATTATTTTATTTATCATTTACTTTTATTTTTACATTTATTTATTTATACGTTTATTTATTTTTATATTTATTTATTATCGCATGTATTTATTTCCACTTTTATTTATTTATTCTTGTATTTATTCTCACTTTTCTGTGTCTTGTATGATAATTAGATGGGTTGGTCTTGCCTACTATTGGTTCAGCGTAGATTGAAGCGTTTGATCGATTACTCTTGACTTGTTTTGGACTAACGTCACGTCACTCACTGATCGTTTGCTTCGTGTATAACGTTAAGTAACTATGTCGGGCGCACAATTAGCTAGAGAGTTACAGCATTTAGCCAATGAAGTCGATAACCATGCATCAAATGACTGTGTGTCATTCAGATTAGATGCACTTATTGATGATTTATTACAGATTGACGGCGAGATAAATGACAAAGTTCTCCCTCGGTTGTTAGCCTCTTTGCAGCACATTCAAAGTCTGTGCGAGTCAGAGGGTGCTATGCTATGGTGGCGTTACAGTTCAACTGGTGACAATCATAAAGCACAAAATGTAATAAGGTTTAACTACACAGATGAGCTTGTAAACCGAAGTCGCAAGCTAACGCTTTGTCAAAGTGATAGTTATAAGCAGCCTTTCGGTTAGAAAAAGCGTAAAGATTTAATGTAACATGATGTAACATAATGTAAATGAATTGAGACATAGTGAACTTAAGTCACAAGTTAACACGGTAGTAATGAGCATCGTTCTTTCACTACAGGGGCCATCAAATGGAAACCATTCCTTCTAAAAAGACGTGGTTACTAAACGGTACTCGTAAACTACATTCCATAAGAGATAAATAACACAGAGGTCACAAGTTAAAACGGGCATATTCCCTTGATTCATCCAGCTGCATATTGTTGTGTGACATCTTGATATTATTGCAAAGATCCGCAGCAGCTAGCATTGCGAAATAGCTTAGTGTGATTGTTACCGTAGTGACACGCTGCCTCGCTTTATTGTATGGGTACGAATCCCGTGTCAAATCGCTTTATTTATTTTTTCACCTCGCTTCAGCCGTTACGGGCGATCATACCAATAATTTGCAATCTTAACAAGAATGTCAAAATCATGTAACAAGAAAGTCTGTGTTTATTAGACATCTTAATATCAAGTCGTCTTGTGCTTTCAGAATCGACGAATCTGCTGAGGTCGTTCATGCACCTCTTTGGCAGAGGACCTGTAACCGGAACTTGGTCACCACCTTAGCACCCCCTGACTCGCACAGATTTTGAAGAACTTTGTCATTTATCTCTCCGTCAATCTGTAATAAATCCTCAATAAATGCATCTAATCTGAATGACACATAGTCATTTGATGCATGGTTATCGACTTCATTGGCTAAATGCTGTAACTCTCTAGCTAATTGTGCGCACGCCATAAACGTTATACACGAAGCAAACGATCAGTGAGTGACGTGACGTTAGTCCAAAACAAGTCAAGAGTAATCGATCAAACGCTTCAATCTACGCTGAACCAATAGTAGGCAAGACCAACCCATCTAATTATCATACAAGACACAGAAAAGTAAGAATAAATACAAGAATAAATAAATAAAAGTGGAAATAAATACATGCGATAATAAATAAATATAAAAATAAATAAACGTATAAATAAATAAATGTAAAAATAAAAGGAAAGGATAAATAAAATAATCTAAAAATAAAAAATAATAATAATTAAAAATAATTAAAAATGGACACAAAAAATAATAAATCAATTTAAAAAATGAAAAGAAAAGTTAAAGCTAAGATAAATAATAGCTAAAACGAATTATTTTGTTTTATCAAACCATTCATTCCTGTATTTATTTTCATATTATTACATTTATTCGTTTATATATTTATTTATTTATACATTCATTTATTTATAATTTTTGCAGGTTTAGTCCTCCATACACCACAGTATTTTTTGACTGAGTGTTCAATTTAACGGGACTTTTATTTTGACGGGTCTTCGGGAAGACGCTTGTTTGCAGATAGCTTCACTCAAACAGTAAAACGCTCGTAAAATAAACTCTCAGAGCAACTCTGACTGGAGATGAAGTAGTGATGGGAAGTCCGGCTCTTTTCTGCAAACCGGTTCTTTCGGACAGTTCGTTTCAATGAACCGGTTCAAAAGACCGGTTCACCGATTCTCTTACGCTCTGACGTTAGTGACGTAATGACATCACTCGCCCTGACGAAACGCGTCAAGTCTATCATCCCTACCAGCTGGGATGAAAATACACTCGGCACATTCAAATATAAACCAAAACCAGTAATCATAACTTCTGTCAGTTAACATATCACGTCATGATCTGTTTCTTACATATACGTTTTTACATTTTACAGAAACTATATGATCCATGCATAATTCAATACGATTTATGTGTTATTAAATAAACCTACGCTTTGCCAGATTGCTCCATATATTTTAAGTCCTCAGTTCACGTGCGCTCGTAACATTAGCACAGCATCAGTTGTGTGTTCTGTAGCCTCACGGTGAATCACGCATGCTCACTAGCTAAGCTCATTGGTTCTCACTCAGTCGGACCGACTCGGACGTGACCGAAAGAAGCGGCTCTTCGGTTCGTGTACTGCTGAATCGAAAGCTGTTGCGAACCGGCTCTTGACTCGAGAACGAGAACCGCTCTAGCAGTGGCATGAACGTAAACGGCGCTGCAAATTGGTTTACATACAGTGATAAGGCAGTAATAAAGTCCTAAACATCTTTCCAATGTGTTTTATAGTATCACACCTCTGTTTTATAAAAATATCTGACTTAGACGCTTATCGCAGCGCAGTATCATCGGTTCTGAGTCGGACGTGTCCGAAAGAAGCGGCTCTTCGGTTCGTGTAGGCTACTGCTGAATAAAAAGCTGTTGCAACCGGTTCGTGTCCGAAGAACAGGCAACCGGAATCCGCTTGCTTCTCGCACATGATGATTACGTCATGTTTAGATGTATATAATCTTGTTTAGAAATTAAATAAGATGTTCATGAAAACACCATGGATTACTTATGAAACAAATAAATGTTTAGTTTATTATTTTTACAAACAATTATTTTTAACCTTTACAATAATTAACATAAAAGCACAACTGCACAAACGTTTTCTGTAATGCACTTTAAGCAACATTAATATAAAGAATATGTTTGTACAAATATTTATGACCATTAAAAAGTGTGATCTGTGCTCAAATGTTTGTTCATGTTGCAAATGTAGTTTCTTATATGTTGAACCGATTGTCCGGTTGAACCGGTTCACAAATCGGACGTGTCCGAAAGACAGCTCTCGGTTGGTTCAGTGGTCATCCGAAAACTGTGGCAACTGATTCTTGAATCGAGAACGAGGATCTCTCTAGGCGGAGCGTTCGATAGAACACGCCACTGCACGCATGCTCACTATATCAGCTAGCTTAGCTATAACTTGAATAGCTTCTCCGCTCGTGCTTAACAGTTCAGTTCAGCGTGTAGTAGTGTACTGTTGGATTTACTGAAAAGTCGTTGATACTGGCTGGTTTATTTTGAGTCGGATGGGTTTTCATGCATGTCAAAAGTGAGTAACTGAAGGAATTTGTGGATAAGTGCTTTTTGTAGACGCGAACCGTTTCGAACGATTCAGTTCGATTTGGTGAACTGGTTCGACAGGTTCACTAAAAAGATCCGGTTCAAATGAACGATTCGTTCGTGAACCGGCCATCACTAAGATGAAGTTCATGTGTTCATATCCTCATACAGTGCAGACACAGATAAATCCTCGACCATCACTCGTGTTGTATGTTAAACTGTGCACCTAATTCACTCAGACACGCAGAACAGCCAGATGACATTTAAATAACAGGATTCAGCTCCGCATGTAGTTACATGGATTATTGTCACACACAACAAGCACCACCACGACAAACGCACTACACACAAACACACAGCTCTGTCTAATGCACGTATTCTTATTATTCTACATATGTCGCACTGTTGTTATTTACTTTCAAGTTACTTGTCCAGTCGGGCAAGTAAAGTTATCTCTCACTTGCCCATACAAAACATTCTCTTGTCCCAGACAAGCGGACAAGCGGACAAGCGTTAATATCGAGCCCTGAACTTTTCACATTTTAAAATTATGATAAACAAAATAATTTTAAAACATTTGGAAAATGAATTTGGTGAATATTAATTAAAGAAGCAACAAGAGCATATATTTTGCCAGCTTGCTGACTCATAAGCATTACATATATAATATCTCGCCGTAAACACACTGCTTTCCGACCACTACAGTCTTTAATTATGACATAAAAGCCGCGTTGCGATCACCAATAGTCAAACATTATCTGCCAGAAACTGTCTGACAGTATGTTTTATCATTCATCAGCTGGAAAAAAATCGTTCTGAAAGTGATCCCAACGATATCGTTTTCTGTATCCTTATCGTTATAATTATGGTGTGAACCCCGCTATTCTCCTGAATTAAGAACGATTTTTAAAACTTTATTTTTTATAGTTATCATTATAATGTGAACGGCCCTTTACTCTAATAAACCGAACAAGGCCACTTGTTGCTTCAATTGACTCAATTACTTACTTCTTGATAAGGCGACATATCTCGGAGTAAAATAAAGGACGAAAAATAATATAATCACGGAGCCATTCCTAATGTGGCTATGGCCTTGCTATTTTATTTATAAAGCCGCAGGATATTCGGAGATGCAAAGCTTAAATGTAGTCACAAGCTCTATGTTCAACTCACTGGCGTTCAAGTGTCCCCAATCCAATCCCAGCTCTCTGTATGCTAAACCTTTTTTGGGGGGGCAAAAAAAGAGTGATAACAAAAATGACTGGATACTACAGGATAAAACTGTTCTTTGTCCACTTTTCGCTGAGCTTTTTATCTACGACTGTGTGATCATGAACCAAGCATTGCATTCAGACGATAAAAACCTTCCGCTTGCTGTAAACACGATTATATCTGTGACCTTGACTGTGGTTACGGTTTGAATGGAAGCCAGCAGCAAGTACTAAAAGATTTCTTGAAATCTGAAATCTTTCCTCTCTTCCTCATTCTGGAGTTTGCATTTATTATTGGTGTTTTTTGCTCCTGAGCTACATTTGAGGGTGAATCCTGTGCAAGATTTGAGACATTACTGTCACAACTTTAGATTTGACCGTAAGTGTGATGTTTATACGGATATGAATGCCGTAGGTGGAGCAGCTGTGCAGCAACTATGAATGGCTGATGGGGTAGCTGATGTGATTCAGGACACATTAAGACACCTGAGCAGACAGAAACACAATCAGCATGAGATCAAATCTGTATAACAAGTCTCAATCAGAAGGAAGAATTCCTCAATGTGCCAAAAATATCAAGACACTGAATTTGTACACAGTACAGTACAATCTATTGGTTTTCTTACATTCAGTAACTTTTGTAATGTGATGGACCAATCAGAAGCCGCCAAGGCTTTCCTATTGTTGGACAAAAAAGATGCACCAGCATGCTTAACGTACCAGCTCCCATCCGCATCAACATCCCAACAAAGAAACCACAGCTTCATGGTTTATTTACAGTAGAAAGTTCATAGCCACCATTTCATTTCCTGTGTCCGTACCAACCACTCAATCCTACACCAGATGACACCATCATTTCCTACTGGACTGTTGACACTGTTCATACGTCAGAAGGATAATCTTTGGACTTTGCTTCACCTTACATGATCAGTTTCTTTTGAAAACGTTAACTTTCACAAATCACACCTTCTTAATTCTGGTGCAGTGCTTAGTACAAGCTTCTCCGTGCTGTTTATACAGTACGTCTGCCACAGCACGTATTATAAATCTTGTTCATACTGTTGTGTTAGGTCCACTAAGAGCTTAAAGTGTGCATTAATAAGCACTACAGTGGTTACACATGGCAACAAACCTCTTGAACCTTAGAACAATTCTACCATCTTTGTAAATGTGTGTAAGCAACAGTTATGCGAGGTACACCACACACACAAAGTCCTGCTGCATTATACTGGCATTACGGTTGATCTTTACATCTTGACTGCACCTGTTTTTTAATGTGCTACACATGGCGTTTCATTTCTCAGCAGTTGTTTAGTCTCACACGCGTCCATGTAAAAGTATCTCCTGGCTAACACGTTAATTACACCTTCATTTCTGAAACGAGTGGGTGACTTGGGTTTCTGTACTAGAGAAAAATCACATTACTCAACTAATTAATAACTTAATTAAAGCTCCCCGCACGTCAGGCGTGGCTGATTACATAATAATTAAAAGTAAATGGGTGACTTATTTAATGGCACCTTGAGAGCTGATAGAGGTGAATCGCTGTGATTAAGCCGCCGCTCATCGACTGTCTTTATTGCGTCTCTTTCTACCAATCCCCGCTTGCACAACCCGCTCATCTGCTTTTTTAAGCCATTTACGTGAGTCGTAGATTTCATGTGACTGGTCGATCTGGAGAAGCAGGAAATTGACATCATGACACTGCTAACTGCCTGAGGATCCCACAATTACGGCCACAGTCCAAAGCTCTTCGATAGAAACCACTCTAAACTGTGATATGAAATATGGGCAATTTGATTCAGGAGTAATTTAGGTTTTAAAAACATACAAGTTGAAATATTAAACTATACCATCATAATAAGTTACAATATCTCCCAGCATGGGTGAAACAGCCAAACATGCAAAGATTTCTGTAACATTTATTTTCGGGTTTTCTTTTAATAACAGTGTCAAGTGAGTTTTATACCACCATGTTTAAAGAGATAGTCACACAAAAAAGAAAATTCTTTCATAATTTACTCACCCTCAAATAATTCCACTTTCTTTCTTCTGCTTCTTTCCGAAGGAGATAATGTATTTACGAAATGTGCTCTGTAGAGCAGTTTGTCCGTTTAGGGCTACTGTAGAAACAACATGGTGAATTCCATGTAAGGGGACCCGCGGTGTACGTACATAGAAATAACTAATTCTAAGGTCATAAAAACGTAACGCTTCATTATGTAGGGTCTTTATACACTTCTGAAGACATAGTTATGTATATTATATTGCATTTCTGTCAATTCGCTAGTAGCACAAGATGGTGGCGGTGAGCTTTTGGGACACCAGAGTCGGCAGAGTAATTTCCAGCCGTATAACACTGTATGGGAAAAGGAGGATTTTTGGCCAGCAAATATGGGTGTTTTTTAGATAAAAAAAAGAAAGTAACATAAGCATTATGACAGATCCTCTTTACATTGCTGAGCACTTCGTTAAGCCAAAAAAACTTGATAGTGTTACACGACCGGAAATTAGTCTGCGGACTAATCTTGGCACCATCGGCACCATCTTGTGCATCTAGCCCATAGATCCTCCAAAAAATGACACATTGGACCTTTAAAAGTAAATGTATGTTTGCAAATTGCCTCATTACGATTGGCAAACTGTGCTCATTGTTAATCTATGACATCAATACCATAACAATTTTTGTAAAAGTGAGCTTTGTATGATTAAAAAATCTACAAAGCATAAAAAGAGCAACAGAAATCAAATTTTTCATGATATGATCCCATATAGCCTCCTATAAAACACATAATCTCCTTCCCTGAAACACACAATGCGCAAACACATGATTAACTGTATGTAATTAGACATAAAAAGGGCAAGTACTGAATGCCAATTACATCTCAATTCCATAACGCATTGTCTGCCAAAGCTGCTTCTTCTACACTCCTGACATACAGCAGACTGTCCTCATCACCTGCCCATTATTTCTGAGCCAGATTAGCAAAATCCGATTGGCTTGGACCTTTATCTGTCGACGGGGTGATTATGCACTGACAACGTTAATGAAATTAGTCTCCTAATGCATTTTGGACTTACTAAAAATGAGCAGATCCTCAATCCACAAGAAGTCTTTCAAGAGACTCTATTTTCCTAGAGACTAATAGAATTTCCGACAAATCTGGCGAATTCAAATAAACGCTTGTGATGAAGAGGAAAAGCAGCCATTATAAATCATGAACACAGTCTTTTGTTTTTCATTCGTGGCGAAGCAGCCCGGGCCTGCCACAGAGCTGAAACACGGCCAGGGAGAAGAAGGCAATATGTGCGATTGTGATTTGGAAGAGGAGCAATTGTATCAGAACACATTCACGGACATTTAGACGTAGCCCGACCATTAAAATTAGCATTTGTGAGGGCGAGAGCCGCCTTGACTGCTAATGCAAAATTAATCCTTTACAAATGTATATGGATATTGGGAGACTCGGATACAGTAAAGGCATTCTTTATGAAAGTTCATTCATTTCGATTCCTTTGAGGGAGAATCTGACATCTAGGTTGAAATAAATACGAACAAATTGCCTTTGTGTTGTAACCCTCGGAGCTGTAGAAGGAAATGACAAAGGGTAAACAGGAAGCAGCTGAGGTAAAACACAATTAAGATAACAATGCATGAAGATGCTGAGGATGACATCAGCAATGACCTCCGAGACAAACAAAGGCATTATATTTAATATTTACCATAGAGTAAGTGTTTTAAAAGAAGTGGCAAAGGGAAATAAATAGTTTGCTACCTGCTTGTCAAAATATAGCTGTCCCTGGAAACCACTGCATAGCACTTATGAGAAAATAAGGAAAGCTTGAGATGAAATCTGCTCATCTGAGGCTCTTGACACCATGTCACAGCACACATAAGAAGTGTTGTGGGTCTAATTAAGAGAGCTTGTCAGAGTCATTTGTTTCAGATAAAAATAGATTTTTGTGAGTGCAATGATGGTAATCTAACAACAATCAAAAAAGTGTGAGAAAGAGAGGCATAATAAAAATAAATAGCCCCGGGCTAAATGAATCTTAAAGCCTTTTCAATTCCGCTGCCACAACACGGCAAAAGGTCAATCTTGTATGAATGAAGCCTCATTTAAAACGTTTCAGAAGGGCGAGAGAAAAATTGCGTGGGAGGCATCCGCTTTCCCACTACGATGACCATTCAAGCCAGCTGTAATCTCATCAGATGTTCCTCTCTTTTTCTCTCGGTTAACTTCACTCAAAAAAGAAAAAGTGCACTTACTGTGATCACCAACAATGACTCGATTCTCTTGGTTTTACAGATGGACGGCGTACGCATTGATAAAATCCTTTTTCATTTGAACTTTTCAAACGATCATGTTTTAGCCCTTTTGTCTCTGATCTTAAAAGGAATCATATATGGGGAAACTCAAAGAGAGCAGCAACGGTTCCTGATGGAGCTGTTATTCTCTTCATCCACCAAAGGCCCGTGTTTTACAAATGGAAATTTCAATTTTCCAAAGCAAAGGCAAGTACGCAAACAAGCGTTTGAGCATGAAAAGGGTCCTAAATTACATTTTGATTAGGGATGTAACGATTCACTCAGCTCACGATGCGATTTATTCACGATTTACTCACGATTTATTTTTACAAAATGAGTTGAAACAAATTAGAAATGAACAACTTCCCTTGCATTATTTCTTAAATACTTCACGTTTCTTTGTATAATAAAATAATGTTTTATTTCAAATAACAAAACTAAACTGCAATTTTATAACCAATTAATAATAGAAAAACTCTCTTTAATATAAACAAACTAATACTGTCTGAGCTTTTCTTGGATTTTTTGCATTTAAGAAATATCAGCATGTCCACGTTTAGATTTGCAGTGAAAATAGCGGCCCCTGCTGTTCAAAAAATGTATTGCGATTCAGTTCACACCTCAACCGATTTGAATCGTCACTGATTATAACCGATTTTCAACCGGCTCACGGTGAATCGTTACATCCCTAATTTTGATGTTAAATAAAGACCGAGAGGAGTCGTGAAGATGGTAAAAATAGATGGTCTAAAGGGGTCATATGGCGCGAATACGTGTTTTTCTGTGTCTTTGGTGTGTTATAAGTTGCCCATGCATGTATTAGACACGCAAAATTGCAAAAATTAAAGTGTCGGAACAAAAGATTCATTCTATCTAAAAGCGAATGCTCACCCAGACCTGCCTAAAACGCCTCGTGTAACCACACCCCCACAAATCTACGTCAGTTCGTGGTATGATTTGACTAAGACCGCCCAAATGTATAAGCAAGTAAGGTGGGCGTACCTGTCAGTGCAATTGCTTTGGAACCTGATGTTCCAAATATGGTAAGAGGCGTTACATTTCCATCACACGCTTGCAGTATTCCACCAATCACCTCTCACTGGTTAACTGGCCAATCATAGCACACCTCGCTTTTCAGAGCGATGAGCTTTGTAAAAAATCTGCGCGTTTTAGAGAGGCGGTACAAACATGCACGGTATGTAGAAAATACAGCGTTTTTGAACCTTAAATCGTGTATACTGTACACATTGCATTACATCTAAAACAAACGATAATATTCGTTTTAGCCGTGTCATATGACCCCTTTAAAAAGCTATGGCTGAACAAAGGGCTATCGATTTCTGAGGAACTATGAAAACTTCTTAACCTAGTTTGGCCGACATATTTTCAAAGATTGTCTGTAACGTATATCATTTGGGGTCGGGTGATGAATAATTAGCCTGACATTTCCGGCGCAAATAACAACCAGACAACAAGAACCGGAAAGACATTTTAGAATAACCGCCCAGAGTCATCCGTGCAGTTCCCGAATAGACGGAAAAGGTCCAGCTGTCCCATATGTTCACATGGAGATGCTTATTCCATAATGCATACTAAACGGCATTTGAGGCAAAGCACTGATTTAACATAACGCATTCTGACAACCACCTGAGGATATAAGCAAAACCAGTCTAGTCTACAGGCGTAATGGCACAAACAATGCGTCCTCCCACCCTGACATCCACCCACCGCCAAAGCATTCTCTAAGCCGACAATGGATTTCCATTAGCTAGAAGTGAGACTAATTGATCTCTTTTACGAATACGTCTTCGCCCACAAATTTCTCAGAGAAACGACCATAGCTTTAAAGGCAGGATCGCAATGCACACGTGTGCGATCAATGCCGAGATGGCTCACTCGAGTCCCATCAGGCAAGATACTCCCAAACCTCTTATTTTTCAATGATGTACCTGAAGGACTGAGAGAGTGGGGAGGTTTGATGTTGCCGTATAATGGTGAAAATAAGCAGTTCTGGCCGAAGGATTAATCTCGGTTGAAGAAGAGACCAATAGATGCCACCCATCATCCACCCTCTTTCAGAAGGCAAGGCTTTTTATTAACCTGACACATGTAGAGGGCTATTAGGATCAAATTTCAACAGCGCTAACATGTTCAAGAGGTTTCAATCAGGAGGAAGGAGAACAAATGAATAAATGTGCTGGTTGGGTGACATTTTAGCGGGCAGGTCATCGCTGGCTTTCGGACACGCGGTCGCTGTCAATAGGGCTGTCACGATTATTAAATAATCGTCTCATCGCGATTGTTTGACCTCATCGCGATGGTTTCAGATCATCGCAATTATTGCACATCTCTATAGAAGACACTAGGGGGAGCTGTAGTGCATCTGCATATTGCATATTTTAGTGTATATATTGTTACTAAAGCATGGTAATACTTGTAAAATGTACCACCACAACACAATCATTTAAAAAAAAAAACTAAAACATATACAAATTACATGCAGTGCAATTTAATATTATTTAAGCAAGTCTCAGTGTGAAAACCAGTCTACCAAAATTTCATTAACAAAGAAGTAAAATTTTATTGTAGTCTTGCAAGTGAGAAAAAAACTGACTAGAAGCTTTTCTATGACTGATAGTATTTTAACGGTGGCTTCAATTCACACCTGATCAATTTACAAGTATTTGGCGGTTGTATTATTGACAGGTAAAAGTCTAAACCTTAAGTATGATGACCCCATTTTTTCCGATGTATTTCCAAGAAAAAAACATAGTCTTGTATTCAGAACAATATGGTCGTTTCAATCGCTGAATCAAAAATGTATGAGAATTAAATGTCAAAGCTCAAAAACAGACAATTAATCGTCATAATCGCAATGATTTATTAGACAATTAATCGTCAGTCAAATTTCATAATCGTGACAGCCCTAGCTGTCAAGGAACATTCTGGACACACTGGATCTCGTTCACTAATGATTCTGCACAAGTGTGCACAGAAGAGGGCTATGTTTCCACAACAGGTGTGTGCGCACGTATGTTTGTTGTTACTCTTGTTCTTATCTCACTGAATCTGGGTTTACATCCACTCATCATTCTCTCCAAACATCCTTGTGCTCTCTAAACACAATGTTGCGTCTGACAGCATGCATCCCAAGATCTTCAAATAAAGTCAAGTGTGCTATTCTCCAGACCGGCTGAAACAGTCCAAAGCGACTTACATTGCATTGTAGTATACTTTTTATCTACTTTTTTTATTCTGTCATCATTATTCAACCCTATGCCATTCAAATAAGTATATAACTCTTTCTTCTGTGCAATAGAAAAGAAGATATTTTGGGAAATGGCTCATTGGTTTTGTGTCCATACAATGGAAGTCCATGGGGACCGATGTTAATTGGTTACTAACATTCTTCAAAATATCTTCTTTTGTGTTCTGCAGTAGAAACAAAGTCATACAGGTTTAAAATGGAACGAGGGTGAGTGAATAATGAAAGAATACATTTTTTGGTGAACTTACCCTTTAAAGGTGCCCCAGAATACATTGAGTTTACATAAGATCTTTCAATGAGATAAACCTTCGCTAGGGATACTAATATATTCAATGAATCAAATTATATTTAACAAATTAAGTATACAGTATATTTGTATACCAATATGAAAAAATGTGTGCACACCCATTGACAAATCAAGACTTATATGTGTGAAGTATGTGACTGAGTCACAATGTGAGTGTCAAGAAAGAGTCAAGATCGCACTTTTTTTACATTTCTGCTCACATAACATAAAACTTATCAAAGATCTCTCTCTTCCAGACATTTGGCGTTGCAATACTGCCACTCTACTCTAGATCTAAGGTAACTGGGAATGTTCACATGTAGAAAGTTATGAGGAAAAAAATGTAAACTTGTAACCTTAGAAACGGTTCCCTAGGAAACAAGGAGCAAGAAATGGAACGGTACAGTAAGTTCTTTAGAGACAGACACAGTCATGAAATTACTAATAACTCTTATGACTGATTATTGTAAGAAGTTCCAGAACTGCAATGTGATATTAAACACATCTGCACCGAATGCATAACCCTCTACTTCAAATGCAGGGCACATGATCCGATCTCAGCAAATGAGTGATATATTCCCAGTCACAGAGATGTCATTTCAGTGATAAACACGTGGGCTTAACAAGACTATTTTTAGCGTGGCACGTGTTAACGATGCCATCCAACCTCGCGCGCCCTGGCACAGGCCCAGACATCTGCCACTGGGCCGCATCTTTCACGGGGGAGCGACGCCACGTTTAATCACCCAGCCAGGTTGATTATCCCCTGTAGCTTCAACAGTCGTGCACTTAAAGAACAGCAATATGATGTTGCAACAAAATGAAGTAAAAAAGAAGCTTGTTATTGGACAAGCAGAAGAAAAACTGTCCATCCACAACATTGACCGTAACCTACGTGCATCCGAATGCAGTGGATTGACATCCTCTCATGGTGTCATGGCGCATCAAGTAACGTAAGGTTGCACTAAGATTATTAAATGGTCTTAAGCAACATCCGATCATCGGATCAGTAGTATCATGTCAGACTTTTCACAGCATCTGTTACAGGCTATAACGACTGTGTCAAGAGACCAGTAACAGGAAATCTCAGGGCTGATATCCGAGTCCATTAATGCATGTGTACTGTACATACAACAACAAGTAAAGATTTGTGTTAACTGAACAAGGTGCCAACTGAGACCGTTTTAAATATTGTTCTGAATTTAAGAGAATGGCAAAAGTCGAAAACTACAACAGTAATGATACACAGGAATTATATCATTGGGATCACTTTCAGAGGGACTTTTTCCAGCTGAATAAAAAAACATTGAGAGAGAAAATACAGAGCGTATTGTTATCTTTATAGTTCACATGAATGCCAGATGATTACACTAAACGTCTGCTGTCAAAATATCTAAATATACATAAAAATCAAAGCAGTTTCATTAGGCACATATACAGTACATATTTCTTAAATTAAAAGATGGGTAGGTGTATTAGTGTGTCATTAAAATGTGAGTAAAAATAAAACAAAAAGTGCATTTATAAAGCATGTAATTAATATCAGATCATCTCACGTCACTGTTTCGAATGCCATCTGAGGTCACCTTTTGTAAAAGCAGGTGAGACAGATGCGACAAAATCACGCAATCTACTCTCTGTCTCTCTGTGATCTACAGAGACCGCTGGCCTCACAAAACCCCAGATTACCATTAAATCATTGATTAATGTTTTCTTTTTTCTCTGCCCAGCCAATTCTCCTCATATTCAGTGACCTAAATCGCAGCTGCAGAGAGAGAGAGAGATTTGCTCCCTGCTCACTCCCACCTCTCGGGTGAGCTGCCTTGGCCCAATCAGGCCGCCATTTCGGCCCGGTGGGTGTTTGGCTCAGCTCCGGATTAAGAGTTACACTCAAAGGAAACTGAGCTTCAGCCAGTGGCCTGACACTTCAGCAGCAAACCAACTCTGGCACTTTCCGTCTTATCTGGGTGAGCTGACAGTAAAACCACCTTCCTACATCTATAAGAAGGTTTGTTGCACGTTGCCGCTTGCTTTCCTTTTACTTCACCTCCTGTTAATCTGGCTAGCCGAGAGTAAAAGCAAAGAAAGCAATTACTGTGTACTATACAATAAGATCCAGAGTCCCCTCTCTCTGCAGTCCCAAAAGTTGAAACTTGACCTGTCAGTCATCCAAAACCACAAATCAACTCGTATTGGATCAAACATGAAACCAAACCCTTTTGGGTTTCTGTGCTTTTCTTATCATCTGAATGTGTGAAGGGTAGAGGACTTGCCTTATATTTCACAGTTCATTTAAAAAGACAAGATGCGTAAAATATTGAGTTAAAATGCAGGCATCAGAAATCAAGGAACGAGAGAAGGGAGGAAGGAAAGAAAGAAAGAAAGAAAGAAAGAAAGAAAGAAAGAAAGAAAGAAAGAAAGAAAGAAAGAAAGAAAGAAAGAAAGAAAGAAAGAAAGAAAGAAAGAAAGAAAGAAAGAAAGAAAGAAAGAAAGAAAGAAAGAAAGAAAGAAAGAAAGAAAGAAAGAATCTTGGAAGATCTAAGATCATGTAATATCCACTACAACACTACTGTTTCTTAGCAACTGCTTCCAGCTCGACTCTATATCGTGATACTGAAGAGAGGGGCTTTAAAATGGACTCCATCCTGCCTGTTGAGCCCCTTGAGAGCAGAAGCAGGGTCTTAATTACTCCAACAGCTTGACATATTGATTTGAGTATTGTGCTTCATCTCAGAGACAAAACTAAGAGGGCATTCATTTTCCCTCAACCATCTTCTCTGTCAAATTCGTACATTAATAACTTTATCCTGTAAAGCCTCAACTGTTCTTGTCATGCAGTGAACAGCAGGTCCAACAGAACCTCAGATAACATCAGCAGCTATCCATAAACACTCATCTAACATGATCATCTGCTTAAACTGCAAGCAAGAGAGCCTGTTTACAAAAGCATGTACTGTAGAACAAATGCTACTATAAATGCAAGTATATAATCATCCACAATTCTGATTTACTTTTACAATTACACTAGATATTTAATAAGATACATAGTTAGTAGAAATCAGAAAACTTGAAGATAGGTAACACTACAATAAGGTTGTATTTGTTAACATTACTTTTTATATTAACTAATATGAACTGACAATGAACAATACTTGTAAAGCATCTTATTAATATTAATTATACATTAATTGTGTCAATTTCTGCATGAACTAACATGAACAATTGTAATGGCATTAACATTAGCAAAGATTATTAAGAAAACCTATACTGTTCATTGTTCGCAGATGCTTTTATCCAAAGCAACATACAAATGCGAAAGCATTTAACTTTTTGTTGAAAAGCTAACAATACTATGGAGTCAATATAATGCCATTGACTTCATACATTTACATTTAGTCATTTAGCCGACATCTTATCCATACAATACAACCTTATTTTAAAGTGTAACCCATGTTATTGTGTTTAGAATATAATGATGCTAAATTATTCTTTTTTTTTGTAATCTCTGTATAGATATATTTTATAAAATTAAGGTTACGATTAAGATTAAAGGTGCGGTGACGTGGTGTTGTTTATTGTTTTATACTGTTGTACGACGTCTACTTATGACGTTCGCGTGGTTTTCACATTCAAAATCATCAAAATCAATAAGTAATAGGCTATTTTCTACCCGGGTCTTGAGGACAGCTCTGCAAATGCTCGGTTTGAATGGGCATTCTGCCATGAAGGCTTGGAAGTAAACGCCCACTGCTATGATTGGATAGCCGTTTGCGTAGTAAACTTAGTTGGAGCCTTCTTTGAATTTGGTTAGAGACGTAACGTTAGGTTACACATTAGCACCGTTCGCACGACATTAGCATTATCAGGGGACCTCGTGTGATATATAAATTACTTCCCCACATCAGTATTTCATGTGACGCATTCGCACAGGATGATTTTACTCAAATTTACTAACTTATTTCCCGGATGTGATGCTTTGCGTATAGTTTGTATAGCCTATAAGTTACTTGTATTGCGTTTAATGATATATGACCGTACTTGTCAGCATCTGAGACCCGTGATCGCGAACAGGACAAAAAGATCACCGCGATCGCGGGTCTCAAATGTTACGAGAGTTTCCATGATAAATAAACAAACGTGAGACTCCCGGTAACTTATGGATATCACCCAGCACCCGAAATAATATCAAAACAGCCTCCATTATTCGCAAACGGTGGATAAAACCTTGAAAAATGATATATGAGCCCACCAAATCACAGATGCCGATTACAATTATTACAAATGACGAGAGGTCCCCAGGTAATACTATCAGTGCATCAAGCGATCTCTAACAAAGCAATACCCAGCTAACAATTTTTGGTTCCCAGAACGTTCCCCTAACGTTAGTTTTTGGTTCCCAGAACGTTCCCCTAACGTTAGTTTTTGGTTCCCAGAACGTTCCCCTAACGTTAGTTTTTGGTTCCCAGAACGTTATTCTAACGTTAGTTTTTGGTTCCCAGAACGTTCCCCTAACGTTAGTTTTTGGTTCCCAGAACGTTATTTTCTAAGGTTCGTTTTTGGTTCTCCAGGAAAGTTTTCTTTACGTTAATAGAACGTTAGTTTCTGGTTCCCATAACGTTCTGGGAACCAAAAACTAACGTTAGGGGAACGTTACCCTAACGTTATAGAAACCATGAAACTAACGTTTTATTTCCGTAAAGATAACCAAAAACAAACCTTAAAAAAACTTTCTGGGAACCAGAAACTAACGTTATGGGAACGTTCCCAGAACGTTAGCCTAAAATATTTTTCTCGGTCCATTTACACGTCAGTAATGAATACATCCATGCTGTGTTTTTATCCATCGCAATCTAATCTAATTAAAATAAGTAAACTGCATCATCCCACACAATATGGAGGATGAAATCAATGCATTAGATTATTCTTTTAGCCTAATAATTCCTTTTTCATCACTAAAGTAGCCTAATTTTCGATTTAAACAGCACAGTATATCATTTCTAATAAAACCACACTGTGTGTAGGCCTACCTCAACATCAGACATTATAGATATCGAAATAAAATAACCAATGACTTCAACACAATATTTAAAGCAGATTTTTATTGACAGAAGAATAAACATTTAATTATCTTCAGGCTAACAATATTCTTGTCTCACCACAGAAGTATAGCGCGGCTCCGTCTTTAGATTTAACAATCAAAAGCCCTGAGTTTCAGTCCTTTCATCATGGTCTGTTGATTTAGATGTGTCAAATCAATCGAAAATCACGAAAATATAAGTTTACTCTCAAATCTGTACGGTTTTAAATAAAAAATTAAAATAAATAAACCGCTAAACTAATGTGTTAGTGGGTGAGGTAAAACGAAATGACCGTTAATTTTTAAATGACGGAAGTGCGCGACGGAGCGGAGAATGCACGTGCTCGAGCGCGCACACATACAGTAACAGACAACCACACTAAAGAAATACACATATATGATTGCATTTTCATTTAGCTTAACTAGTTTATTATTTTCAGCCATTAAAAGGCACATTTATTAATTTCATTTGGTCAGTATAACATGTGTTAATGTGATCTTATAATTTATGTATTTCACGTCACTGACGTTTACCAGTTTTGACTATTTTTACCATAAAAAATAGCCAAAAAATAACCATCAGGGAACGTTACTTTCTGGTTATTTTCTGGTTGCAAAAAAATAAACAATAAATAACCATCAGAGAACGTTATTTTCTGGTTGCAAAAGAATAACCAGAAAATAACCATCAGGGAACGTTACTTTCTGGTTATTTTCTGGTTGCAAAAAATAACCAATAAATAACCATCAGAGAACGTTATTTTCTGGTTGCAAAAAAATAACCAGAAAATAACCATCAGGGAACGTTATTTTCTGGTTATTTTCTGGTTATTTAAAACAAACCAGCCTGCAACGTTCTGGGAACGTTATTTTCTGGTTGCAAAAAAATAAAACCTGAAAAGAACGTTCTTAGAACGTTATTTTTTGGTTCCCAAAAAAATAACCAAAAGGGAACCAAAAACTAACGTTAGGGGAACGTTCTGTGTTTGCTGGGTAGTGACAAATATGTTTTACTCACATAAGATTGCTGCGCAATTCCTATCGGATCCAATATTGACGGCACAGCACTGCTTTTTAATTTGATCTGTGTTCACGAAGGAATCCTCGGAGAAATTAAACGAACAAACGCTCCATGTTTTCCCACGTGAGCTGGAACGTCGTTAAAAATAAACTTTAACCCCGCATTCCTAATATCGGAATCCGAAGGAAGGTTATGCAGCGACTGTGCTCTTCCACAACCATGGCACAATATTTAGCTATCTTTAACGACATGTTTGTTTATTGCTTGCTGGCTCTATCTGGTTCCGCGCCACTAGTTCTGTCATGCGCGAACCAGTGGGCGGGGCTATAGAAGTAGTGGTTGATATTTTTCTTTTGGAGGCGGTGTTCAACCTAGCAATGTCGTCATAGATATGGTGCATTCCAGAACCTTGCGCTCGCTGGGCCTGGTGTCAATAACAGTTGTAATCTCAGTAACAAGGGCGTTTTCAGTTCTGACACTTACATGTTACATGTTCGCGTGAATACGATTCCCTCTTATATAACAAAAGCTCGCGTTAAAATTGTGATTTTAATTCACAAAAAATACAAATGTAACAATCAAAATTTGAATAAAAAAAGAAAACGCTTTTGGCTAATAAAAGTACCTGCATACAATTTGTGATATTTGCAGTACAGTGAATTGCCTCTCAGCTGCCTTGAAAAGCACAAGCAGTCTATCAAAGCACTTTATTGAACAAGAAGTCTATCAAAGCACTTTATAGAACCTGACATAAAACTAACAGCGAAATATCAAAAGATGAAGAAGTTACTGGTACTTGTGTCTTATTTTATGAACTGTGACACTATCTTTGAAATTTCAGGTAAAGATTGATAATGGGTTTAAGACAAGAATCAGAAACAATGAATGTGATTACAATTCCAACAGTAGTAGTAACAAGTAATGTTATTGTGATCTAGAAAGCATAACACTGCATATGCTAACCTTCCTCAGTCATGCCAAAGATCATATACTGTATATTAACAAGATGCGTCACTTCTGTTCCAATGAATGGGGAGGGAATGCAACACTCAATATGGCTGCTCTGGCAAAGAAAATCCTGCCTTCCAGTAAAAATATCCAATCATCAATCGATAAAGACTGATGACTCCCTGGTTTTCTGGTGCAAAAACTTGCAGAAATAACACAAAAACATTAAAACATAAAAAAAAAACGAGTTGGGCGTATTATGTAGTATGTCTGTGCTCGATACACTCCCCCAGCGATCGTACAGGTTTCGGAAAGTTTTTTTCGAACATATAAAACTGTTTTGTAACAATTTTTCTTTGTCCCTTATTGGACAATTCTCCCGGAAAAGCACGCCCACGCGACATCAAGGAGAGCAGGAGAAGCAGCATGTGCAGACGTCCCTTTCACATGTGTGCAAGAGAGAGAGAGAGCATACGTTTTGCGAAGTTTGTTTGTTCACTGCATCTGGGTGATGAATGTGATATAAACGGTGGATATAACGCTGGATTTGGAGATCGTTTGAAACTGATATATGGAGCCGTCCCAGCACTAAAAGATGCCGGACATGAACCGCATGCGGTTATAGGTACTCAAGATTAATATGAGATTGGCAGAAACTGCGGTAGGGCCACTTTAAGTAAATACTAGTTGCAAACATGGCCACCGAGTGGCATGACTTCAGTAAATGGACTTTGGTCACGTGAACGGTCATTTCAGTCATGATCTGAACCTACTCCCTCTCTCTCTTTGTGACACTCTTCATTACTGTACTTTTGAAAATCAAGTTGAGAATGTTGTTATCGCCAGAGCGGGCGAGCAATCACACCTATAGACTGTGTTTTAACTGTCCTTTCTTCAGGGGTGAGAATAGAAAAAAAACACTCCGATTGACCCTGATTTCGAACACATTTCCAGACTGGCTGCTTTCATCTGAAGAAAATCTGAGCGCCTCTGCTACAGTCACGACCAGATGAGCTCCCCTGTCCACTTCCTATCATTCTCTCTAAAAAAAAAGAAACAACTCACTGATGACGTGACGCCTCTCGTACCATCTGGAGTTCTCCAAACATATGGAATGGGAGTGACGATAAACAGACATTTTAAAGTATTGCAATATTTTACCTTGCGTGCTGATATTGTCGGGCTAGAATTCCCTGCTGTTTCCTGGCCCTAATAAGCAACATAAGGAAAGTAACTCAAAACAAAGCTCTGAATAAATGAAGACAAATTAAATTAGCTATTAAAAAAGAAACTGGAACTGAGATTGCTGTAATTTATTTATTCCTGTTCACGAGTGCATTACTAATAAAATCTATTCAATTACCAAAACAGATTGAATGAAATATACAGAAACACAAAAAAGTTTAAAAAAGACACTAGTAGTTAAATAAGCCAAGTTGATCTGGAGAGAGAGAGAGAGAGAGAGAGGTAATGCACTGAATATATAAACACTCTTTTCCCCAGGCACGCACAAATTATGGCAGAAATTATGCTATATCACAAGAGATTTTATTAGCAAATATAAACTCCAGAATGTTCATTCATGTGATACTGTATAAAACAAAGAGAACAAACATACAGAAATATGAGAGACCAATAGAGAAATAAAACCTTTAAGCATGTGCGGAGTTCTGAGAAAAAGAAATCACTGTGTGCATCTCTTCTGAGAATTCGCACAGACGTGATTTCATGTGAGTTGAAGATGCTTTGAGTATTTTAATGAGTTCAACGAATCAAATGATCTTAATTCATGTGCTTGAAGTTATCGTGAAATCGCATTCACAAGCCATTTTACCTGGCGATACAGAACGTCCCGTGAGAACGGATGAATTCTGCGCATGCGTATGAAAGTAAATCTGAAAGTAAACATGGCAGTAAAGTAAGATCATGCCGGTTTTAAGGACACAAGTTGTGGAGGAAAAACATGAACACCCTCCAAAGACAATTTACAACAACTGTTACTAAAAGTAAATGTCTCTAAAAGGCTGGAGGTCACTTGGTTTGGCTCTTTCTGTACGTGAGTGGTGGAGAGATGTGACATGAGAGGACCATCCCAACAGCCTCTCTCTCACCTTATCAGTGCATTCTCAGTGTCTCAATCCTGCTTGCGAGAAGACGTTACATAAATGATGACACAGGGTACCAGGGATGCATGCATGGAGAGCTTTTTAGATAAAAGCAAAAATGGAGAAATGCACCTGTGCCCTTGTTATTTTTTTCCTCTGTCCATTTCGAGAGAGCGAGAGCTGTTTCTGGGAGTCCTGAAGTATGCCATGAGAGGACTATGTAAGACATCTTATAAATAAAACAAGCGTTCTTTTATCTCCAGACACATTACAACAGATATCACAAACAGCTGTCATGACTAAATCACATAGCAAGAATCAGCCGCATATATGCAGTTTTACCCGTTTAATGTATCTTTACCAAAAATATGAGAAGATCATTCACCATGTGATTGTTGAACAAGGTCAAAATTGAGATGAAATGAAAAAGCTATAAGCGTAAATGCACACACCTATGCCAGGCGTTCTGAAAAACCTAGCGTTCATCCTAACCACAGTCCACGATTTCAGACAAGGTGAAGTAAACTCGGATCCTTGTTTGTGATGCTATAAATGCCTCGCGCTCTCCAAGGACCCCCTTCTGTTCTCAGATCAGCTTTAGAGTGAAAGTGGACGCTTGGTCGAGCGCAACTCCCTCTGCTGGTCATCTGGGTAAATGTCACAAGACTGAGCACATGAACCTTATCAGGCTGCTCAATGAATATTAATTAGGCGACACCCAATCACCCTACAATTCTTTTTTTCCGGTCACTGCCACCATGCAACATGAAGCTCTTGAAATATAATGACCATATCTCATGACGTTATAATTCAGGGGGTATAATGGTTGCTGCGCACACGCACAAATGTACACTCTTAACAGCACACAAGGACGCATGCAAACAATCTATGACCAAAATGAGGCCAATTATACACAATTAAAGCCATGACAACAGCATGAATCAATATCTCTCAGTGTGGTAAATAAACCCGTCATCCGCACCCCTGCCAGGGGTTTAGGGGGCACGAGTGGAGCGTTCGGCACGGAGACCTAACGCTGGTGCCACTGACGCAGGCTGGACACTGGCTCACCGTTCCAGCTCAAGGCGTTAATAGACAAACCCCCTTCTTTGCCTAATGCTCTGACATTTAGGTCCATGAATAGCCGCTGAGTGGGAGGGGCGGTGCAAGGCTGAGTCTAAAGCCAGCGGCTAATTCGCTTTTAAAATGGGTTGGCTGAACGAAGCCGGAGAGAGGGTCCTGCTAAAGAAGACCCCGCAGATGCTCACCCGTATGCTCCTGGCTCTCCAGCGTATCCCGGGCACCCAAACAGTGGCTCATTCACTCAGCACAGTTTGACAGCTCCAGCTGCCACAGTCCACACACAGACACGCACGAAGGAACACAAACAGAAATATTGTGCTGTGACTACACATAACACATCGAAATGCATTCCTTAAAGTGACAAGTGTTAATTATCAGGGCAGGTGGCGAAGATTAAACATGGTACGATCATTCAAAGCATAGTAAAGCAACGAGATCACCAGCTAACTAAGTGCACAAGTTGTAGGACTTTCTTTCTTCTGCAGAACACAAAAGAAGATATTTTGAAGAATGTTGGTAACCGAACAACACTGACTCCAATTGACTTCAGACACAAAACTATAGAGACATTTCACCAAGTATCTTTTGTGTTCCACAGAAGAAAGAGTCATTTACAGGTTTTGAACAACACAGGGGTGAATAAATTATGACCGAATTTTTGTTTTTAGGTGAACTTGCTGGTATCCATGCAGCTGGATTCACATATCTGACAATGCTTTCCTTTCCTGTAGCACAACCGGTAGAGCATGAAGCCAGCAATGCCAAGGTTAAGGGTCACTTCCCCAGTGAATCCAAACAATCAGAAAACATATAACCTAAATATCATCACTGTCCATTAAAAACCTTGGATGTCCAAATACAGTGTTTTTCAGGAAATGGTAAAAACAGACAACACGGTATTTAATCATTTAAAAAGTACAAAGTTGACGAGCACTTTTTAATACTTTTTATTGGTCGATTTTTGCAAAACCCAGTGACAAACATAAAGGATGACTAATAATAATGACAAAATATGGCAAAAAATTAAAATGTGGAGATATGAGGTTTCAGAAGGACAGCAGCCATATACTAAATATATTGAGTCACTACACATCTAAAACTTAATATCTTAAAGGGGTCATATGACATGGCTAAAACAAATATTATGGTTTGTTTTAGATGTAATGCATGTGTATACACAATTTAAGGTTTAATAAACGCTGTATTTTCCACTTACCGTGCATGTTTGTATCTCCTCTTTTCCCCGCCTCTCTGAAACACGCGGATCTTTTACAAAGCTCATCGCTCTGAAAAGCGAGGTGTGCTATGATTGGCCAGTTAACCAGTGAATAGTGATTGGTGGAATACTGCAAGCGTGTGACGGAACACCAGTTTACAGAGCAATTGTACTGACAGGTACGCCCACCTTACTTGCATATACATTTGGGCGGTCTTAGTCAAATCACACCACGAACTGACGTGGATTTGTGGGGGTGTGGTTACACGAGGCGTTTTAGGCAGGTCTGGGTGAGCATTCGCTTTTAGATAAAAAATGTAATCGCATTTGTTCCGACACTTTCATTTTTGCAATTTTACGTGTCTAATACATGCATGGGCAACTTATAACACACCAAAGACACAGAAAAACACGTATTTGTGCCATATGACCCCTTTAAACTTGAATAACATTTACATTTATGTATTTGGCAGACGCTTTTATCCAAAGCGACTTACATTGCATTGTATTATACATTTGTTTCTGACTATGTGCAATCCCCTGGGATCGAATCCATGACCTTGGCATTGCTAGTGCCATGCTCTAACCACTGAGCCACAGGAAAGCTCAATAAGGCTCATTCTTGCAGGAAGGATAAAAAAATTCAACAAAGTTGTTACTCTGTGTCTTTATCGTTACATTTCAGAAAAAAAAAATGTTTAAAACTTTATCCTTATAGTCATTTGTATAATAGGGCATTTAACCACTCCATTGCAACACTTTAACAAAACCACCAAAAACTTGCATTACAGCCATAACAAATGACAGGAGATGGCAGAAGCGTAATTTCCACTGGGGACAGGGGGGACATGTCCCCCTCACTTCCCGTTCGTGTCCCCCTCACTTTCAAAATAGTTTGTAATGATTTTTTAACCACTCGCTGCCATCGCCACGGAGAAGAACTAGGACCGAGCAGGACACAGAGAGTCTGCCTGTGTCTATGCGTGCGTCGCATGCACACTCTAAAAATAGATCACTGAAAGATTGTTTTTAATCACGTGGTTTTGATTTGAAGTTAATAGAAATTTGTTTTTACTGGTCGTTGTTTTGTTAAGCTGTTTCCTTGTAATGGACTTCTATGGGGAAGAAACGCGTATGCGTGATTTATGACTTTTTTGTTTAATAAGGACTCGTTCTTTTAACAGCAGTTAGTGTTTATGACAAGGCTTGACAGAAACGTGGGCTTCACTGGTCGTTGTTTAGGTACGTTAAACCTCGTTATTCGTTATCCGGCTCGTCTCATTCCGACCACAGATTCAGGTTTACAAGCCATGTTTTCCTCATGTTTTTCTCAGTCAATACTTGCATTTTCCCCCTTCATTAACATCAACTTTTGCTACACAATAAAAACACATTTTGGTTTCATGGTTTAATCAATTTAAACAATAAAAAACAACGCAAAACATAGGTATTTTGAATTTATGATAGGATTCAAATCAAAAACATTTTCCCCCATTTTGTCCCCCCCCACTTCTCAAACCAAAGTTACACCTTTGGGAGATGGTGACCAAAAAGTAATTACGGTCACTTTTGCGTCCCCACCATGTACAGCGCACACCTCTAATGCTTCAGTCAGCTTAATCGTTGATTTTTCCAAAAACCATCTTAATTAGATTAAGCAGCGAAACCACAAAGCTGCCTGTGCAGGGGCACAAAGATGGAACAAGAAAACAAATAATTAGAAATAGAGACAGAGAAATAAGAAAGTGAATGAGTGCGAAACAAAGTCGGAAAGTAAATGAGTCTGGCTTGCAGCCTGGACTCTAGATCGTGTCAGGGGTTAGAATGAGAGACAGACTCGACGCTTCAGTTGAAACCGGGTACTGCATTAGCAGGCGTAGCTCCAAGCTACTGCATGACAATTACAGCTAAAGTGGAATCTCTGGCGGAAGGGCCTCAGTGCATTCATCATCTGCGACACCTTACCAGAACACACAGGGAGGAAAAAATCACCTCAGCTCTGCCCTCCATTTTACAGGTCGGGGAGTAAGAATGAACTGTGTTTGGCCATAGCTGCTCATCAGTGGCCAGCTGATGTGTGTTCTCTGGAAATGAAAGTCAACTTGAAGTCAATGAATAGGCCAATTCATCCAGGGAGGCAGTGGGGCTTCCTTTAACTACAGACCTAAGAGCTGAGGCAAGGTTTAAAAAAAGAAAAAAAGAAAGATAACCGATGCATTCTGGGCCAGTGGACCAGCCATTCTCTTTTAACATTTCCTTAAGCTTTAAGGCCAGATTTTAATAATTAAAGAAACAGGAAACAAGATGCATTTTTCCACCTATAGACCGTTTCACCGCCGGGACTGCAGCTAACTTCCGGTCTGTGTTTGGCTAGTGTCTTATAATATAACTATTTATATTTGATTTAATTTATGTTCATATTAATTTATATAATTATTTTATTATATAATAATTGTATTAAAGAAACAATTTGTTGAATTGTGTTGTATGTTCATTTTATTAAACAAACAATTTGTTGAATGAGTCCTGTAGTTTTGTTGTATTTAAAGAAACCGTATGGTACTTTGACATCTAGCGGTTGAGCATGGTATCGCAGTCTAAAATCAAAATATTGGAGAGACAAGTTTAGCCAAGTAACGGTTCTTCTCGGTTTCTTTTGCTTGTTGTCAGAAATAATCTACAGGCGCTCTGTTGTTTGTGAATGTGTACCAGAAGTTAAGGGCAGTCCACGAACGCACGCATGCTCATTAACGTTTATGTGGTCACTTTGAAACCGTCTATAAAGCCGCAGAAAAATGAAGAGACCCTTTCAAAATTATTTTCAGTTTTTCTGAATTTACTATTTATAGGTATGTGTTTAGGTAAAATGATCATTTTTGCTTTATTCTGTGAACTACTAACGTAATTCCTCCCAAATTTCAAAACACAAACTTTTCTATGTGCACTTATTTACAAAAAAATGAAAACTGGAGGAAAAGGTCAACATAACAGAAAAGATGCTCTGTATTTTTAAGACCTCAAATACTGCAAAGAATAGAAGTTCGTATTCACTTTTAAGCAATTCAACACTAATATTTGTACATGTATTTAGGAAAAGTTAAAAAAGTTATTTTTATGTGAAAACCTTGATTTTTATCACAGATTTCATGTGTCTTGTCATGCTGTCAGTCTTTCACATTGCTGTTGGATGAATTTGTAACTCCTGAGGTTGAATTTTATTGAAGTCACATTAAATGAACATTTGGAATGGTCTCTTAATTTTTTCCATGGCTCTGTAAGTTAAAAGTGCTAAAAGTGCAAAAATGAATCAGTGAAGTGAAGTTAGTTGTCTAAAATGCTTGCCAGTCTTCTTTAAATGTGGCATGTCTTCAATGGAGGACTAATCCGTATAGAGAAAAAACTCCCACCTTAACAGGCATTAAATTAAAGGTTTATTTGTCGGAAATTGCCAGGTCCCAGACCACAGGAGAATGAGGTGACAATGACCTACTAGAGAGTTTAATAACACTGAAGTCTCTGACTGAAAGTAAAGCCATGCAGAATGTCAAGTGAGGGCTGTGTATTTAAAAGAAATCTCTTTTAGACTCTCTCCTCATGTCGGTGCGAAACAAATTCCCCTGATAGAGATAGAGAAGCCTTTATTTCTCTGCCGTCCATTTCAAATTGACCTTTCAATGCACGGGAAAGCTCAAATTGTGGGAGGCAGGTCTTAAACTCTTCCTTTTGAAATTGGTCTATCTTCACTAAAATCCAAATAAGTCTTAATGGAAGCAGACATCTCTGATATCTTCTGCAGCATGGTTTAACAGCATGGCACGGCCGTAACGTTTCATATTCAACTCTGCCCTCTTTTTATATTTCGCCTCCAAAAAGAAATGAGATTGTGTATTACTGTCGTAATAAAAAAGCTTATTCCCATAACTCAGATGTGTCATGGTCAGACTGTGCTTTATAATTATGACGGTCAATCCCAGTCACCCCTGGGGCAAAGCCAATCCCTACACAGGCGGAATAAAAGAAGACACAAGAATGCCATCCCTCTCATTAGAATATACCTGAGGCGGTGACTGATTCTCTGTGTCCGGTGCTGCTGAATAGAAACCCTGTCGGTATAAGTCAGTCAAGGTGCTGACGACAATTTATTATTGTCACTATATTCTTCATAAAGATGAATGTACCTTTCTTTCGATATTAATACATCGCTGTCCTCCGTGTTCGACCTATATAAAAACAAATGAGATGGAGACAAAGAGATATAGAGGGAAATATAGAGGTGTCCCTTTGGAGAATATATTCCTTTTTCTGTGGAAATGAAACGGGTAGCGTTTGAATTCATCTTGGCATATTTTCTGCACTGCGACACTCTCGCATATAACTTTGTCTTGCCCTCGACCCTCTCTGTCCTAATGTAAAAAGAAAGAGGAAGATAAGCTGTGCTTTAAATTTGCATGGTAAATTAAATATCGTTTTTAAATATTAAATCTAGAAACCGATTCGTCTAGAGTAACAATAACAAACTAGTCAAAGAGTTGGCTGTCAAGCAACTAGTCGTCAATACGGACCTAACCTTGGCGTAGTGCTACCCTGTTGGTATTTCATACCTGTCTCCTGTCTATTCAATCCACTCCTGTGACATGAATCCTTTATAGGTCTCATCCCAATGTTCTTTGACAGCAGGGATTCCCAATTTATTATCGGCTGTCGTGCACGGCCACCGGATCCTTGAGTAATTGATATGCCAGTTAGGAGGCTCTGTTTAATACCACTACGTCCCCTGACTTGTGCTGCAGAGAATATGTTAGTCAAACTCTGAAAAAGCAAATAATGCACATTCACAAATGTGCGAATTCCTTATGTCGTGATCAAGATTATTACAGTGCTTAGAAAAAAAATAGTGATGAAAAAAGTCCCCACATAACCTAAACTCAGATTCAAGGTCACCCACAATACTAATCATTGTGTAAGAGTAAAGTTTTGCTAAATTAAATGGTGCCTGCATGGGAAAATATTAAAAAGCTGGTCCCTACCGCTCATAAACATAGAAATGTAGAGAAATACAGGTCCTGTCATGACAAAGTTGGGGGAAACGTTGTGCATACTTCCAACATGTTTAGTGGCATTACAACTAAACTAAGCACATCAGTAGCAGGTGAACTTGTTCCACAAAAAAACTGACATTGTTTTATTAGTATACTCATCTGTATATGCACGACTAGTATGTTAGTACTTAAAACTTCCTCTTAAAAATCAACTAAGTACACGCAATAGCACAAACTTAACAACGGTGTATTTATTACAGTCACAGCCCATCTGCAGCCACTTGGCAATGCATGTTTTTCTCAAGAGCCCAACTGTGATAGCGATCCTATATAGCTCATTAATTGTTCAACAAACTTCCGATTACTAAGTCTGATCCTAAGCCAATATGCTACCACCAGGCATTTACTTTTTACACATGTATGTATCAAATGTTGCTTTTCAATATGATACATACACGTTCGTTTCACCATAGTGATGACGTCAATAAATCACTGAGAAACCTCAATTGGAAGTAGGTGCTGACATTCAACTTAGCGTTTTATCCAAGTTATCAGAAAGCCACTGAGCAGTAATTTATTTGACCCTCTTGTCTTTAAAATGAAGCTTGCATTCTCTGTTTTGCAAAAATATTTCTCCCCGTGATTGGCTCTAGACTCTGCAAGCGCCCCTTAATGAAAACGAGGGCTGCTCTCGCCCGTCCGTATTGATTTCGCCCGGCTTTAAATACGGAGAGGTCAAAATCAAATCAGCGTAACTTACATTGCGCTACAAAACTTGTTACACTAATGAATTTCGCTTGGAGCACACACCTGAGTTCCATCCAAGGACAAACACCTGGGGGACTCGGGGCTCCTCGAAAGCCGCTCTTGCCACTGCGCTGAGACCCCGAGCAGCCACGGCATTATGATTTCATCCTTTCTGCATAATAACATCAGATTAAAACTTCATCCCCAACCTTAATGGACAGCTATTTGTGTTGTGCGAAACTGAAGAGGCTGTATGTCAACCCTCATCTCTTATTCATCTAATTCTAGCAACCTGCATTACGGTAAAGTGCAGGCGTTCTCTGTTGTATGGCTTTTAATTAAGTGAGGTGAAAAGGAGCTTACAAATTACAGGCCCAGTGTCGCACAGAGACTCCATTTCATTCTGTCTGCGTGTGTTTTCTTTGTGTTGCCACAATGCTTTGGAACGGTTTGTCTGGTCACATTTAGCGTGCCGATTCTGCATGCTGATAACAGGGAAACCTGTGACCTGCAATCGTGCATCTCAGACTTCATTTCCACTGAAAACTATTCAGTTCGCCGTCAGTCAAGCTAAATAGAAAAATCTGCGGAAATACGCATTATAACAACTCCGAAGTTTTGTTCATTCGCAGAGAAAAGCCTGATGCAAGATTGTGTAGTAAACAGGTTTCAAATTAATTTCACAGTTCAGTCCCTGCTTGTGATTTTTCAAGTTTTTCATCAGGTTGAAGTGAAATGTCACAAAGACCAATAGTGGCCCACCCGCCGCCAATTAATTGGATGAGTTTTCACACGCCATGCGACTGAGTCTAAAACACTGTTATCTCCTTGTTTTATGAAAGGGTGAGTACCGAGTAAAGGTCATCTCCTGAGTTGAAGGAGGTGGACTAAAATAAGAAATGGATTATTAACATATTTTATCGCAGTTTTCAAACAGAAACATATTTATATCGTCCTAGTATAAAGAGCCTGTGGATGATTTTACAGCAGGGATTAATAAAAAATATGTATATTATTCTATTTCAAACTTTCCCAAAAGAAGGGGAAGTAATGAGGTGTGGCCATTATCTTCTTATGGCTAAGTATTTAATCACTCTCCACAAAGGATGCTTAAAGACTTCAATAATATTTTAAAATCAAGCATATCACATAATCGGCTCTAAAGCAATGTAGGAATGAACGGAAAGTTTTAAAACGACCCTCAGTTAAAAAAATCCTCTTTGCCAAACATTGTAAAAAAACTGCTTGTAAAAAAGACGATCACCATTTTTCCCAAAATAGACTGAGCTGCAAAAATCATATTATAATGGCAACTGAAAAAGGACCGCCACAAAGTGTTCCCTGAGAGCTACAACCTTGTAAATCCCCATTGTGTTTTAGCCAAATCCTGTCCAAACACATAAGAGGAAGCACTTGAGATCTACAGTAGAGTGAAACATGCTGTACCATCCAACTCACTCCAGTAGCCCAATGGTCTAGTGCCTCATAAACCATCTGCTAATTGAAGAGGCTTTGAATGGTTTCTTCTCCCTCCAGTTGTCTTTTGTCTGGCTTTTCTTTGTTTGTTTATTTTTTTCTCAATCCTCTTTCCTGGTCCAGGTTTGTTTAGCCAAATACTGGCACAGCAGAGAGGAGAAGAGGGGCCCTGCCCACCTTTCCCAGGATGCCCATGCAAAAGTGATTAATGTCGGCCAGCATAAACCCAGATTACACCCGCAGTTTTGAGCTGCAGCTGTAGAATCTAACCCAATTAAAACATCCAATTACACCCCACAGCGAGTGAGAGACAAACATACGTAATGACGCTCAGTGTCTAATGAACAACATGCACTTGAAAAATGTACTTTGGAGGGAAATCTCTATGTATTTTAAAAGTGCTAAAGATATACTAGAGGTGTTGGGATTACACCCTCTTCAAAATACATGAAACAACTGTTTGAAGATAAAACAGTTCACAGCTACAGTCTGATGAAGAACACTTAAACACTTACTTAATGAAACCACCCCCCCAAAAAAATGATTTTGTATCACAAATCATCAAAGCTGAGGATTTGATGGGCTGTAAAAGCTGCAAAATTCCCATTTACACCCATTAGACAGAATGTCATACAAGATGGTGACAACATGAGGGTGAGGAAATGACGACAAAATGATTGTGTGTGTGTGGGTGTGTGTGCGCGCGTTTTATATGTTCTGTTTCCTCTTTAACAGTGTTACAAATTCCTGAAAATACAACCAGCCACCAGTAGATGAGCATATTGGACATAATAAACAGTTTAACACTGGATTCATTTGTTACATCAATGCGTAAAAGATTTACTTTACAAGGCTTTTTGCTGATTTGACTAGATTTACACCAGCGGAAGTGAGCATCAAATTCTTTGTTTTCCCCTGGCGAGCCCTTATAAAACCCCTCCCTTTGTAGCGTAATGCACATAGAGATGAATAATGCACTTCGAGGCTCCTCGCCACCCCTCCGGATTAAAGACCTGCAGAGGCAGAAAACAGTCTGTTGTTTTGGGCTCTGTAGAGAAAGCCACTTAATGTTGCACTTCAGGTCAAAGAAGGCTGCGATCTCGCTGTGCTTCTCACCGCTGGAGGGTGGGATAGAGGAGACGGGTATATGTTTGCTTATGCAGCTTGCACAGAGGATTTTTAGCACTCGTGGGATGATTCTGATGTTTACAGCTAAAAAGTCTTAATAAGCCAATCACGGTGATGTTATGCAGTTTCTATGAAGGAGTGAATCCTGCTGAGACAGCATGGAGAGGATCTATGTGTTTATGTAGCCATGATTTTTTTAAACTATTTTAACGTTATTGTTATTGTAAAGGTATATATATATATATATATATTTGGTGTTTACATTTTTATATATGCAGTATATGAATTTGACATCACTTTTATCCATAGAGTATAGTACGCCTCAAATGTTGGTAACCAAACAACACTGACACCTATTAACTTCTATGGACACAAAACCACAGAGACATTTCTCAAAATATATTCTTTGTGTTCCACAGAAGAAAGAGTCATATACAGGTTTTGAACAATATGAGGGTGTATAAATGACGACATTTTAATTAATGTATTAATTTATTTTTGAACTAAGCAAGAACGCTAACTAAAGTTAAAGAAAGTCAAAGACAACTATAAAAACTGCAGTTTCACATTTTAAAAGCTTGAACAATTTAAAATCAAATGATTCGGAATGAAATTAATGAAATCATTAACATTTTGTAAACCATTTTAAAATGTAGACTTTTATAGTATTATGTAGATGTAGACTTTTATATAGTATTTTTACTATGCAGCAACACATTACTTTTTATTTTTTCAAATTATGTACCGATTTTGCTGAATTTACTAAGTATGGTGTTCAAAAAATATACACGGCTATCCTTACTTATAAAACCGAGTTTTATTTTTGCTTACATTCCAAAAGCGGCCATAGTTAAAGAGACACCCACCAACATAAATAGAAACAGAGAGCCGATGGAGTTATGGCGAGGCCATGAAACAGACAGGACAGCAGGCTGCTTTATGGCACATCTCAGAGAACGCTGCCACTCCCGCAGCCTGTCTGCAATATAAATTCTGTAAATCCTGAAAATGAGCTGAGCTCATCTCACAGGGGCTGTCAGCAGCAGTAACAGGAGAGCCTGCAACCGCTTATCCACAGGAATTCTGGCTGCAGCGCCCGCGCTCCCCGGCCCTTCCGTCATTAGACGTGGTGCCCGCGAGCGCGCACGCGACAGCCAGCCAGTGTGACACAAAGAGAAAGTGTTGCTCGGCGGCGACACTCTCGCGAACGTCATTTAAATGCATCAGCGCCCGACAGGCAAACACACACACACACACACACATACAAACAAATCTCACACCGGGGCAAACAAACAAGAGACCGCGTTCATTCTGATGGGCTGAATTAAGAGGAAGGGAAGGATGTTTTGTGCAGCTATCACAACACCACAGAGAGAAAGACAAACAGAGAGACAGAAACAGCGGCCGATCAGTCGGCTCCAGCTGTCGCGTTCTGTCTACGGAGCGGCGGTTGATTATGATGAGAAATGCCAGTTCTTCTCTCTCGTGCCCTCTCAACACTGGAAGTCTTTCTTCAGACCAGAGTCACTCTCTGCTAGCCACCAGTACACTGCCCGGGGATCACATGATTCCAAAGACGTCGAGTTGCCCTGGCAACAGGACAATGATAAATTAGCCTGTCGGAGCGCAGCGTTTTGCTCACGCGGTCGTCCTGCGTGGTGCCTGCTTTTCAGCCTTCCGTATTTGGATCAAGTTCCGTTTCCTAGCTGCGACGATCTCCCAGGAACCTGGCACATTACTCCTGTTATGAGCACAGTTTAACTGCTTTATGCCGTTTAATTAGAGACCGTGGACTTGTCTTGAGGAAGCTATGGATATTTATAGGCGATTGCTTATCGTAGCGCGAACAACAGGTGAGAACTCTAGCGGGGAGACACCTGTTCCGAGAGCAGCGCTCAATGAATTGTGAAACAAGACAAAGGTGCAAAGCGCATAACTGCGTCCCTTCATGTTGGCTGACCTCCCTGTCCTCCATTTCAGTTTCACAGCATAAAGAGACGGGTGTGTGTTTTGGGGTTCAGGTTCATGTTATAAAACTGAGCTATTTAGAGCTATGTTTTGATAACACTGAACTAGCTGCATGACACTTATATAGCTGTGTAACGGCCAGGCACAGATGGTGGACATTTGGTTTGATGGGCCATTGTCCTGTGACAAACACTGGTCAGATATCCAGCACAGCGCTGTTAAAATCTCACCCGTGATTAGAGCTGGGAAACCAGAATGTAAAAATACTGGAACCGAATGATTTTCGTGACGTTTGGTTGTGCTATTGGTTCCTGGATGACAATGTTTCCAGCGCAGCTACCGAATCAACTGAAAACTGGGTTTTAGTTGCAGAATTAAATGTGTTGAGCAGGCCATTAAATGTAAGCAGATTTCTGCTGGTGACAAAGACCGGACTCGGCTAAAATAAACACTGTAAAAAAACGTAAAAACTGTACTTTAAAAGTTACCTTACATTTTAACTGAAATCAAATTGGCTTTACAAGTCATTTGAACTTAAATTATATTAAACTAACAAATTTAGTTTATTTGTTTAACTAACAGATAAAAGCCAATTTGATTTAACTTTAAGGCCGCCTTTGAACAAAAAACTGTTTTGTTATACTGTATAAAAATAACACATGCTCGATTTTTCTTTATCCTTAATGGGTTAATAAACATTCAGTGTTATTAAGTGAAAAGTAGTGTGTAATTACTGAACACTTTTAATATAAATTAGCCAACACTGTAAAAAAACTTAGTTTTACAGAATTTTACTGTTATTTTTTTACAGTTTTTTTCATGTAAAATGTCCATAAAAATTTTTCCTGTTTTCTTTATGGATTTTTCACATATTTTACAGTCAAATTTTACACACATACAGTCATGTAACAGAAAAAGACTGCACATTTACAAGAAAAACTGGAAAACCATGTAATTTTGCATGGAAGATGTTATTTGTACAGTATATTTTATATAATATTTTCAAATTGAAACAAAAAATGTGTCATTTCACAGGAAAAACTGTTATTTTATGGAATATTCCCCAGCCCCATTTTTTTACAGTGAAGGTTTAACGACAAAAGAAAACGTAATTACTACTGTATGGTTAAATCATGGCAACCTCAAATTAACCATGGTTTTACTACCACAACCACAGTTTAACCCGTGTGGTGTAAAGGTCTGTGAGACCCCAACAAAGAAGATGCATTGAAATTTGCATTGAAGTCAATTAAACCTATATATTTTAAAATGTTTTCTTTTTTCACCCATTACGCATTACCTACAAACAAATGATCAACCAAACCCTGTAACCATAACCAACCAGTCAATGCAGAGACTACATAACCAGACAGCTAAAAAGACTTAAAAGACTTGAAAGACGAGTTGATTACTGGATGTTCATAACCCGACTGTCTATATGTAACCTGGTGTGGGCATGAATAGAGAATGAAGCAGTGCTGGTTTTTAATAAAGAACGTGTCTTGGTACAGATAGCTTGGAGTTATGAATTCATGGAGTATTCAGCATGGTGGGGCCAGAGCCCGAAATCCCCGCAGTGCATCAGCGCTCTCGTGTCTTAAACCGACCAATCCGTCTTCTGTCCTCCCGGCTGTCACAGCGTGAACCTGAGGCTCAGAGCTGCTGCCTGCACACTTTTAATACACGCTTCACTCTGGGGTGACAGCAGAACAGACTCAGTGTGATAACATCACGTCTATATAATTAAGACACATTCGTTAAAGTTCGATTCCAGACGTTTTGTGTATGAAGCATACAACATCTCACAGCAATGACAACAACATGTTCATAAACACAGAAACGCTCTCTGGCGCCCCTTATGGCTTATAAACGAATAGCTTGATTTATAAATTAATATAAATTATAATAGTATAGTAGTTAGTGTTTATGCAAGCTATGCATGTGCAGTTTAATATCCTGACATCTCTGTCTCTTTCTACTAATGAAAGTGGTACGAACAGAATAAAAATGTATATGTATGAGAGATGCGAGACATGCCTGTTTCAGACATCCGGCTATCATAAATAGGCCCTGCTCCTCATACTTCTATCCTATGACAGAAACACCTTGTAAACGTCACATTGAGAGGTGAGGTCATGTGTGTAACCTCGGGCTCGGCACGTCTGACGTGTATCACCCTGGGCTTTGCCTGTCACTTTAAAGCCGCCGTCTAAGCCCGGGGCATGAGTCGGCCCCCACTGATTCACATTCACAAACCTGTTACTGGTTATAAAGCTCTATTACACACACTCCACAGCCCCAGACTGTCCACTCTGACCTGGGATCAGCACATTATAGAGCGCAATTACTGACCGGGCCGCTTTGGACTGTACACAACGCAAGGCTGTGTGGACACCGCCCATAGGTGAACTCCTGCAAAGAAAAACTAAGAGATGAAGGATAGAGATGTTATTTGTCTTCTATATTGGAAACAGTTCTCTCTGTCACTGGAGACGTGGCTGATGAGCCTCAGGTCCAGTTGTGTCCGGATTCTCCCCTGTTGCGCAGTTCGGCTAATTCTTTGCTAATCACAGTGACACACGTGTCAACACTGGTAATCTTCGCCCCGGCAACAACCCATTTGACAGCAGGAATTATAGCAAGATATGTGGAGTGCTGAGTCCAGAGACACACAAGCAAAGTTTTAGGGTGTCAAAGCTTCGGGCAGATATTCTTATAATTCACCAGCTAGAACCAATGCTTACACATCAGACCTGGTCACGAAAACATGCATTAAATGCAAGGAAATGGAACATTAGAAAGAGGGCCAGAAAGTAAATAAGAGAAGCGAAATCCCACCTTGCTTTTGTCCCTCAGACAGCTTTAACTTAAATATCGCTCAATGAGGATTGTTTTCTCTCGTTTCGGATATTTCGGGCACCTGCAGGATTTAGACTACAGATTTGAATCTCCCCTCAATCGATAAAGACAGAGTATCCCTGTCAATGCATTCAGACTAAACAAAGAGAGAAAGGCTAACTTTACTTGAAAAAAATAGACGGTCCCATCATCATTTACATATAGCCGTGGAAAAAATGAAGAGATTTTTCATTTCTTCTGAATTGACTATTTATAGGTATGTGTTTAGGTAATATTTGCTTCATTCTGTGAACTAAATTACAAATAAAAAATATATATTTATCTTTTTTTAATTAATTTATTTTCAGAAAATTGAAATGGGACAAATGGGTCAAAATAATAAAAATATGCAATTTCTGCAGATCTTGAATACTGCAGAGAAAATAAGTTTGTATTTATGCTTAAACAACACGAAACTAATGTTTTTACATGTGGGATCAGTTCTAAAATGAATATGTGATGGAATAAGCCTGATTTTTCATATGGCTTTGCATTCTCTCTGTCTTTGACATTGCTGTTCAGCGAATTTATGTCATTCAGGTTTATTTCTGCTGAAATTCAAAATATACGTATATATACAGTATATACTGGACTGAAATTAGCAAAAAAGATGCAGCAGAAATACAGTAAAGTGGTCTTTTTTTCTGTGGCTGCATGTTATTTTTTGCATTCCTCTGAACATTACAAGAGAAAAGTAGCAAAAGGTCCAAAAAGCAGCATAAAAGTTTTGACCATTCGACTTTTTGAGTAGCAGACAGAAACTTAAGTCCAGTGTGGTCTTAATAGGGTAAAGTAGATGGTTTCGTATGGTTGAATGCAATTATGAGTATAAAACTCAAAATTAAACAGCCTCATCTGTGGAATTAAACTCCTTTAAGAATTCTTAATTTATTGCAATATTCATGACTGACAATTAACAGTCAATCTCGCACACTTGTCGTTAATGAATACTGTAGGTGCATAGGAAAAAACCCAACAGGTCCAAACATAAGTAAAAAAGAAAAGAGAACCCGCACACTACCAGTGCTTGCAAAGAGGTCAATTTAATTAGTATAACAACGTATATTCATGACTGAGAAATGTGATTAGATTTACTTCATTAGTCTAAGTATTATTTCTGCCATTGACCTTTGACTGATAAATCACACTACACTATTTGCAAAAAGGAAAAAACTAGATTAACAGTAGTGAAAAACCTCCACACTGGATAAGCCAACAGTATAAATCTGTGCCATCTCTTGTTTTGATGCATCCCTCATTATCCTGTTTCTTTTTATACAGCATCTATCACCCTGAAACTCAAAAAGTACAATCTGCTCCAGGGCAAGAATGATCATATCGGACGTCATTTGGCTGTTTTTCTAAAAACTGTGATGCCTCTCTAACAAAATTAATCCCGTGTCTCATTGCTGATGCCCCTCTACATTAAACCAAGCTCAGAGAGTGATTCGCCTTCCAACCTGCTCACCAAAACAAGAACACACAACATATGTGAGTGTTTGTTCCTCTGTTAACATTCCTCTGTTATCTGATATCGTTTACAAAACCAAATTCAAAATCGGACGACCTAAACAGCTCCAAACTAATTTAAATTGACCAAATCACCGATAATAAGCTATTCTTTTAGATTAGTTTATGGTTTGCTAAATTCCATTAACATTGCTTTATTAGAACATTGCTTTATTTATTGCACTGTACTGTTTTCTGCTCTTTCTGTGTTTTTATTGTCTCCTGAAATCAGTGTTGGGTGTAACTAGTTACAAAATAATTAGTTACTGTAATTTAATTACGTTCCCTTGAAAAAGTAAAGTAATGGATTACTCTTAATTTTTCTGTAATTTAATTACAGTTACTTCTGATGTAATTAAACTAAATTGACATCAAAATTCAAGGTCCAACTTTAAAATCCGTGCTTTAATGAATAATTCTCACATTTGTAATACTTTGGTAAGTTAATAATAATACTTTATGTAGTTTATATTATTTATTTGACTGAATTAAAAGAGCCGTTTCATATCTATCCTTGAATCACTTAACTAATCAAGGTTGATATATGATATAGAAAGTAATTAAATACTTTTTGGAGAGAGTAATTTGTACAGGAATCTAATTACACTATTGAATATGTAATTAGTAACTAGTAATCAATTACTTTTTCAGAGTAACTTACCCAACACTGCCTGTAATGCTGCTTTGAAACAATACACACTGTAAAAGCGCTATATAATGAATTTAATCAGATTTAATTGTTTGTTCTAAAATATTATTTAACCACAGGGTTTTCAACTGCATACAGACGGACTCCTGAAGAAGGGTTTCGTAATCGCAGCGGATACATTTGGCTATTCACGATAGAAAGTGTTCATAATGTATATGGCCATTGAAGTGAACTGGCTCTCCAGAGAGATCAGCAATTTAGTCCCCTGAAATAGGCACAGGTCAGTAATTTAATTCATTAGCACCAGGAACATCAGTGATGCATGTTGAGACCCTTGTGCTGCTTTTAGCAATAGTTCAGGCATAATTGTATGGCGCTCTCTGCAACTGTATGAATCCAAAGACTCTTTAATTGCACTCTAATAACACAGTAGGGCTGATTCCAACCTCACAGTGCTGCTGGAAATCCATTAGCACGAGTAAGCTTTCAGGAGGTCTGTATGAACCAGCCACCGGCCGTGTTTTACTGTTCGTATATTTCCACTTCATATGTAGCACAAAAAAAAAATAGGTGCTTCAGAAATTTTATTTTAGTTTAATTTACAGTACCATAGCTTTAATAATCCCATGGCTGATCTTAAATACAGATCTGATTGGATGAGGCCCAATAAGTGTGGACCATCAGCATCAGCACAGGTTAAGTTGAATAATTCACCCAAAATTCTGTCAGAACACAAAATAAAATAAAATGAAAAATTGAAGAATGCTGTTAATCGAATGGGTACCGTTGTTCGATTACCAATATTCTTCAAAATATCTTCTTTTGTGTTCTGAAGTAGAAAGAAAGCCATAAGGGTTTGAAATGACAGATTTTTCATTTTTGGGTTAACTATCCCTTTAACCTGAACAAAAAAAAAGAGATAGCAGAATTGTTAGTAGAGTGAAGTAAATCCTTACAAAAGAAAAGTACATTTGCATGATGTCCTATAGCTCAAAATGACCATGAAAAATGAACTTTCTACTTTTCATGTTTTGGTTGCTTCTGTGAATAAAGACTACGTTTAAATTACGATTGAAGTTTTGCGTTTCCTACACAAAGCTATCTGATTTGGAAACAGATACCATTACAAATGTCAAGTAAGTGCATATCTCTAACATCCCTTCTATGCAAATAACTACAAAAAATAAAATTAATAATTAAAAGCAAAAAATTATTAGAATAATACGGCTTCTTATGACACGGTCCTGCTCCTATTACATTACTAATGCAAATATAATCTCTGTGTTATTAAAAGCGCTGACAGATTGATGGGACAACATCAAGTAGCGGTACAACAGGAAGATGACAACTAAATCAATAAAAATACAGCAGCACAAGTGGGGGGACGTTTCCATGAAAACACTGTCAGCGACAGGGGAGCATTGATTTCCATTACTGCTAAAAAATCTGACTGACAGTCTCGCCGCCACACGGGTGACATCGCAATGGGCTCCACTAACAAGGATAATGCAACTCTAATGAAGTGTGTATACATATGTGTGTATGCAGGCAGGTACGAAAGCTTCATTTGCCTCACACGCTAAGCCAGAGTTTTCTATGTAATACCATTAAAAACAGCCTACTTCAGATACATTAGCAAAGAAGAGAAATCAATAATTCAGTATTATATCATTATTTTACTGAAGCTGAATATCAGAAGGGAAATGGGAAGCTTCCTTTGACACTTCAGTGATCCTTTTTAAATAAGTTTTCATTTTTCTTCACATGAATTGGAGTGTAGGTCAATCATACTGACTCTTTACACATCTGAGTATGAAAAGTGTTGTGGGTGCACTGTATCTATGGCATCATATCTTGTATTATACTGTACCACTGCTACACAAATCAAAATAAACACTTGGGAAAACTGTACATCTAAATGATCTGTATTTGTAATTACATTTACATTAAACAAATCTGTTTGTGAATATCTATTTTATAAACATCATCATTTGCCTTTGAGTTTAGTTTAAAGGTCCAGTGTATGAATTTTAGCAGCATCTAGTGGTGAGGTTGCAAATTGCAACCAACAGCTCACTCCACCACTAAGCTGTCACCACATTTTCGTTTCTTTGCCGAAACAGATAACGTATTTACGAAACGTGCTCTGTAGAGCAGTTTGTCTGTTAAGGGCTACTGTAGAAACAACAAGGTGAATTCCATGTTATGGGACCCGTGGTGTATGTAGCTAGAAATAGCCCATTCTAAGGTAATACAAACATAACGCTTCATTATGTAAGGTCTTTATACACCTCTGAAGACATAGTTATGTATATTATCTTGCATTTCTGTCAATAGATCATCCAAAAAAATTACACATTGGACCTTTAAGTAAATAAACGTGCCAATAAAAACGTAACCAAACAGTCTTAAAAAGAAATATGATTTATTTCCTAACTATAGTAAATATGCTAGAATTACCTGCTCTCATACTTTATAAGCTATTAAAATAATTTACAAACAACTGAAATACTATGAGAACACATGAAAATATGTAGCAAATTTTGATTAACCTCAGTGCATGAATACAACAAAGATAATAAAAAAAGCTAATTACATACCATGAATTTACAATGAGTAATTTATATAGATTTAGCGCTTCAAGAAAAATACAGTAGAAAAAAGCAATTAAGAAGAAAAATGTCTTCATTCACATCTAAATACATAGCCTGACAATAATGCCCAAGGACCACATCCTGTTGCTGTAGACAACCGCATCCTACTCAACAGCCAATCAACCACATTTAAACAAAAGACTGCCTAATACCACAAGTCTGATGCAAATTAAAAAGAAATATGATCTGTGAAGTCTTAGGAAAAGACAAAGAAAACTATTTCACTTTTTATCTTAAGACCTGAGTACATTAAAACACTAAATGTACATCATTTGGACTTATGCACTACAGCCACATTTCCTTTATTCTGCATTCCTTCAGTTCCTCTAGAATCCACCTTATCTACTGCAATCCTGTATATTAGCGCAAAAGAGAAATCTCACGAAATCCCCTGCATGGATTTCACACCGATCCCTAAATCAGGATTTAATCACACAGTTCACATCATGAGCAAACGTCTCGTCTTCCTTTAATAAAAACCACAGAGGGCAAGAGACTGCTGTGAGCTCCATACATGATTATACAGTAACCTCCCTGAACAATACTTATACCTAAAGCTGCCTGGGAAAATAAGCCCTCCATTCATAAGAATGAGGGGGGGGGATATTCACCACGCTGGTTTACCCAAACTCAGCCCCTCCACCAATCCTCCCTCCTTGGGTTACCGTTACATCCACCTTTGCGAGAAATATTCACAGCTTTATATCTGAGCCCATTACCCTGAAAGGTCCCTTCCTGGGTCAGGGGAAGATGAATGCAGCATGGCAGAATTTTGTCATCTGTCACAGGGAATTGATGTCAAACTGTCGGTTGTGAGAGGTTACACAGAGAGAGAACTGAACAATGAGATCGATCTAAGCGACATGAAGAAACCAGCTTCAAGCTGCCACCGTGAAACACAAAGTTCAGTGCGTATGGGTGATGTTTAGAAACAAACTTAAATACGGTTCGGATGAAAGTGCCTATGACTGGATACTCTTCAGTGTGAATATAGCACAGACATGTGAGAGGCAATTACAATGGAAAATCTCAGTCGGATTTATTTGCTAAGAGCTGTACAAATATAAACAGCTTGCTCTGTGTGACTGGGTTTTATTTAACTTGGTACTTACGGTATGATGATTTGGGAATCTGCTAGATAGACATTACTTAATACAAGAACATTTGCTTTTGCTTCTAAGCAGCATTCTGTATTCATACACACTTGTGACCTGGTAATACTAGAGCAGTGATGTCTGAATCTTTTCTAGGGATCTTGAACTGGTTCAGATAAACAAATTAGAGGCTATTTAACATCATCATGTAATTTCCCCCTGATATTACATAATAAAGATATATGTAGGCGCACTGCGTTATTTACTGTATTTCACTTTACTAATGTTGGTGTTTATTGTAATTTCATGCATCTCAGTTCAGTCTGCAGCCATGATTCATCAAAAAAAGTGATTTAATCTAAACATACTTTCCATTTACAAACAATCTAAAGATACTTTTTTAGTTCCTTGGCTAAAGTCCAAATAATAATCATATAAAAATAAAATAAAATAATATTTTTTTATTTTATCATCATCATAATCGTCATAATCATTTTATTATTATATTAAATGTTGTTATTATTAAAAAATAAAAGTATTTTTATATTATTAATATTATTATCTTATCCGCCCTCTACTGTCAACAATCTACAAACAAAAACCTTCTAACATACGCAGTTTCTAATATAGTTAACAGCTGAAATTTAAATAACCTAAGTTTGTTCACATCTTCATTGTTCATAGATCGGACTTAATCAGTCCAATAATTCAAATTTATTAAAAGTATCTAATTGAAAATAATAATTTGCTAACAAACGTGAACATCATCACTACTAGTCTTGTCTTGGACAGGTTCAACAGGGCACTTAATGTGTGCCTGGCACACTTTCACACGCACAGAAACACATATAAAACTGTCACACAGTTTTCCCAGAACGAGGACCCATGGGGCACAACGCTTCCATGACTTTGCCAAAAGGTAAAGTGCCAAAGAGAAAGACAAAAGGAATCGCAGAAGCAGAGCTGAGGAGATTAATGAGCCCAAACTCCATTTTTCTCCCAAGTTTAAACAGGAGCACCTTACATTTGTTAGGATAAACTTAGGTTAAAGCTGTCCCCCCGGTCCTAGTGCTCGGAGGGTAGAGGTTAGTGGTTCGGTTCAGGTGCTGGATTCCAGCAGAACAGAGCATTGAGCTGTCGAGACCCAGTAGCATTTCCTGCGGGGCGACAGCGGGCTTATTAAACAGAACTGACCCCTGCCCTGTCAAACCATCCCCTGCGGCCCCTGGAGAACAGTGTCACCTCTAAAGCTCATCGTGAAGGCCAAAGTTTTAGGCCAAACCGAGAGGGATTACAAAAGCTTTGAGATTCGAGGAACAAGGAAAAACGATGCTACATAGAGTCCTAGACAGGAGAATTAGAGCACATAATCACAGTGACGTGATGTTATAAACACGCCCGTATGCATGTGACTCCAGCATTAACACATCTGATTTAACAGATGTTGCCCTTCATTTAGGGTGCTGACCTTAGGATTTGAGTAGGTGGGTATTTATAGAAAGGTAATTATAAGGATATTCTTAAAAGATGGATTTTGGGTGAAAGGAGACTCTGGTAGAGTGCTGTTGCCATAGAAACAACCCAACTTATGACCCCTGCGGATGACACGAAGTGCAAACAACCCAGAGCTAAAAGAAATCGAGCTACACAGAGCAGCATTTGATCAACAGAAATGAAATAACCTGAGGTCGGAGTTCAGTTGAAATGAAATGAAATATGATAAATTGATGTATTGATTATTTTGATTGTTGTAAAAGGACTTAAATTAACAGAGCAGAAACCAATAGATTTTAAAACTAGTATCAATTATTTTGATTGGCTCCCACTAGAATAGCCCTGTGTGTTTAGATATAGTCATAAATATGCTTCGGGCTTGTGAACTTAGATTGACCTTCAGGCGGACTGAAGTCAATATCTTCCTCTACGGTTAAAAGCCACATCCCTGATACGCTCCACATTCATCAAAGTGAGTTTCAAGATGAGACCAATGCATTAAAGGTTATGACTATGGCTCTTTGCTATTTTACTACTGTCTCTCTTTGCAGGTTGGTGATGGGTGGAGTTGCAGAGTTTCCATCAGTGTAGACTCACCCCATGGATAAAACTTAATCAATGTGAAAGACCTGTCACACAAACACACATGTTGCGGGGTCTAACTGGGCAGGTGATGTTGATGAATGGTCAATATCACCGACCTTTCAAGGAGGACAATTCTTAGCTACATCGACCATGCAGGCAGTGAGCAATGCAGTCGGCACTCAAGAAAATACATGCCAAACTATTTTCAAAATCAACAAAGCTATCAAAACTACATGTTTCTATGCATGATCCACAAAACCATATATGTAATCATTCTTTATTATTTTACCTACAAAATAACAACAAGAAAATGTACAACCTAAGTGGTTGTGCTGGGCGCAAAATCCCAAATAGACTAAAAGATAGTGGTAAAAGCTATCATGATATCCAAGCTTATCTAGCCACAAGGTATTTGTAGGGGGTCTGCGCTCCAATTGAGCCTTTTGGCGATTCGACCCGACTACGCCCAATGGGAACCAACCGAAAGACATGCTCGCTCTCCGCTTAAAGCACTTTAGGTACAAAAGCCAATCTCATCAGTCTGGTCATCTGTCCTGCACATCCGAATCGTCCAGAACTCCCTCTGTGATGTTATCTGTCTGGCCCCTAAAATTTCACTCAGTTACTTTATTGTCAACAACAACAAAAGGCAAAGAACAGGAGAGAATTGAGACCAACACCCAGAAAACAAAGACTGTCTGAAAAAAACTAGATCTGAACTGCTGTGTTAATCGTTTAATGTGGTTAACTCTTTGAATATTGTGCATTTTCATGCATCGACGTTACCAGACATTGAAAGGGCGACTGTGGCTAAAGCATTGGCATTTACTGTATGAGGTAGCTGCTTATTTGCCATTGTAAGGATCTAATGTCAAGAGAAGCTGACTGAAGCATCTTACAGAGCCACCTAATGAGCACATCCAGCCTGCTGTAGTCATGTGATGCTAAACAGGGCTGAGGACAGGAATAGCATACGGTCCAGTAACAGTTAAATCAGAATGCACCAGTTCTCACCGATTCACACTTTGAATGAATGCTGAATAGTCTCGATTCTTTGAGAATACACACACTGATAGAGAAGCAATACCTTGAAGAATGTGATTTGAGTTGTAAGCTCAGTAAGACAGACAAAAATATGTTTTACTAGATCGATATACATTATTACAATCGATTCCAGTTCTAAAGTGAAGTCCAAAATCTATACTTGTTGTTTTGTACCGAAGTACTCTTTGTATTTATGCAGTTCTCAGATGCTTTTATTCAAGGTCTACAGATTACAACTACTTGTATATTCAAGTGTCAAACTGCTATAAAATCAGATGAAGTCTGAATTTAACATTACAAAGTTAGAGGTAACGGACAGTAAATACTACAGAATATGCTACAAGAACACTACAGTATTTTCTTGTGGGTATGGTCGTGAAGATCTTTGAGTTTCAGTGTGTGTTTAATGCAAGCTTTCTCAAATGGAACCCCATGCTTGTGAAGCAAACTCACAGAGTAGTCTGAAGTTCATGTGTTTCCATGCAGTGAGACATGTGCGAGCATCATGTGTGAAGTACACCAATCCGTGCCACTCATTCATCACTCACAGTCCAGTGCAGTGTTGGGTAAGTTACTCTGAAAAAGTAATTAATTACTAGTTACTAGTTACATATTCAATAATGTAACTAGATTACTGTACAAATTACTCTCTCCAAAAAGTATTTAGTTACTTATTACTAATTACTTTCTATATCCTATATCCACCTTGATTAGTTAAGTGATTCAAGGATAGACATGAAACGGCTTATTTAATTCATTCAAATAAATAATATTAAACTACATAAAGTTCTCTTATTAACTGACCAAAGTATTACAAATGTGAGAATTATACATTAAAGCATTAAGGATTTTAAAGTTAGACTTTGAATTTTGATGTCAATTCCACTATTGCACACACACATATATTACACAGAGTATTTAGTTTAATTACATCAGAAGTAACTGTAATTAAATTATAGAAAAAATAAGAGTAATGCCTTACTTTACTTTTTCAAGGGAAAAGTAATTAAATTACAGTAACTAATTACTTAGTAACTAGTTACACCCAACACTGGTCCAGTGTTATGTGGCACGGAAAGTGAGGGCGGGGCATAACAAAACAACACCACAGCATTCATTCAAAGACTACATGGAACCATATAATAAGAATTCAAATCCACAAGAACGGCTGACAATGGTCTTTACCCTAAACGCTAGCCACAGTACCCTATAACAGGATTCGCACAGCCACAATGGGGAAAGTCAGTTGCTACGGTTATACTGAGGAACCTGTCCTGGGGCTCTGACATCGAAGAAAAAGGAAGAAAGAGAGTGAGCTATATCAGTCGACACCCCATAATCCTTAAATACTGCTGTCACTGTCACAGTGACTGAGAAAAAGAACCGCTAACATAAAACTATTGGTAAAAAAACGACACTTTTATTTTGATAAGAGCCACCCCACTGTGTAATCATAATGGGAAAATAATTAGCACGCATAATTACGTTAAGTAATGGGAAATGCCAAACGCTCCGCTCGCACGGTGGCGGGTGACAGCAGCGCTGGTTAACATAAGAGACCACTGTTATACGAGCATTACTGATCTGAGATCAGTGTGAATTTTGGGATGGCATAGCAAAATATGGCATAGAATAAGATTAATGTGCTGCCTAACTGTCGAGAACTGTAATTGAAATTGGTTTTGATTTCCGTCGTATTAAAGTAAAGGAAATCATTTCAACAACACCGCAACTTTTGACAGTTACAAACCAGTCGAGAATTAAACCAATATGACAAATCTACTAGGCCTAAGTAAAATCTCGCCAAGCAAGCGAAGCATGCAGTTTCTGTGAGGATATGACAACCATCTGGTGAAAATAAACATTCGTGGAAAAGACAAGTGTACATTGCAGTTGTCCTTTTAAGGGGATGATCTACTCTCATGGCCTCTGTCCAATGAAGTCACTTACTGCAGAGACGGGCGGAGTCATCCGTCAAGCGGTGTCGGGGCATGACGTTGTGAACCCGGGATTGTTACATTTGTATTGATTTATCCCGAAAAGGTCCTCTGATAATTGCAAGCACAACCTCTTCAAGAGCACAAATTTAGAATTTAGAGCCTCTAAATCCCCCCCCCCAAACAGTCAACTCCAGCACAGTCAGGCAGACGTTAATGCGCTCACTGGCGTCCAACGTTCAGTGGCAGACCAGTAATAATGGAGGGAGGAAAAGTAGACACGCACACAAATGCACACGAGAATTCTTAGATAATCCGGACTTCCATCCTGCAATCCCACTGTTGTCGTTTCCTGTGCAGTGGGCTAAAAGTTGGATAATGAGATAAAGTCAGCATGATCCAATTGCCATGAACTGTATAGCCAATCCTACAGGGCAGAGGTCCAGCTTGGATCTGATCGATGGCGCCTCTGGAATAAACAGGGATTGTGTGACATTGTATCACAACACACATAATCCAACAGCGCCTTCAAATCCTACTGGGATGTTGCTACTTGGAAGTACTCGGAAATTCTACATTTGATACAACGTGACGTGTGTTGAAGTGCTTTTTGTATACTGTGAATGCGTTGGAAATGTAAATATCACTTTCGCCGTTTTATTTTTGTTTACTGCCTGAATAATAAAAAACTTTTCGTGCATTTTCATCAAAAGGAGATATGAAGATAATGTACATTACGTGTCTTAGTGATGTGTCCTGTGTATTCTATGAAGCCACCCGGATTGATGAAAAGTAGTTTGGTTGTCAATATGCATCATAAAACAGTAGTTGATATACACAAAATGTGTGAAAAAATAAAATCAGTCAACATTCTTTAGCTTGAATTCAAACAATACCAATTTGCATCCGCCATCACTTGTATAAAATATTATACATTTATTCTATTATTTATATTATTATAAAATTAAACTCCATAAAACTCACTCCTTACCTCACAAGTAGACAGATAAAACAGATAAAAATATGGGCCTGGAGAGGAGGTTCACACATTTTTTTTTAGAGTTATAAAGGTACAATATGTAGTTATTTGGAGCATCTACAGTATATACATAACCATGTCTTCAGATGTGTATAAAGACCTTACATTGAAGCGTTATGTTTTTATTATCTTAGAAAGAGCTGTTTCTATCTACAGACACCGCGGGTCCCCTTACATGGAATTCAGCATGTTGTTTCTACAGTAGCCCTAAACGGACAAACTGCTCTACAGAGCGCATTTCGTAAATACGTTATCTCCTTCGGCAAAGAAACGAAAACATGACGACATCTTAGTTCTGTGAGAGCCGCCGTAGTGCTTCGAAAGGGAGGGTCGGAGTCAGCCGTTTGTTGCAATTCGCAGCCTCATCGCTAGATGCCACTAAATCTTTCTGTCCATAGCTGTAAAATGACTTTTATCAAACCCGATCATCTACAGCCAGACCAGGCCCTACATCTGAATATAATGATCATCTCACCATCAGCAGACAGCTAAACCCACACGGGTATAAACTAAATTAAAAGAGCAATGCTGGCTGTACTTGCAGGGGATTATGGGACGGCCGGCACTGCCTTAGAGGCTCATCTCCACTGGACTCCCTAATACAGCGGGTTGTTTACTCAGGCTTTGGAGTTATTCCCTTGGAATTAAGCCCTGGTGCCCACCTGTCAATCACCCGGCCCCTGCTTTTCCCCAATGGAGGCCCTGAATGGGCACAGAAAAGCTCTTTTTGGCTGGTAGGGGAGGTCCCTGTGCCATGTCAGCGTGCCCGCGACACTCTTTGGCCCGATGGAAGAGAGAGGAAAGAGACTCTGCCGCCCTGTAATTTTCTGCTTCCATCTTCCCTACGGCTGGAGACGACACGCAAACAGTGAAGAGGCTTTGGCAGCAATATCACATCTTCATCCAACACCACTGAGACGTCGGCAGGGAGACGGTGGTAGTCGGGTGCGCACACACACGCACGCACGTACACGTCCCAGCGTGACTTATTCGTCAGTGGGAGATTAATGACCACTCGAATAGGCTCTGTGTTAATTAGGTGGGTGGTATGAAAATCGGATGTACCTGTTAATATTAGTTTTGACTAATAATTCCTGCTGTTAGTCAAGCTCAAAAAGGGTCTAATGAGGGTGACGTCTGGTTATTAATGAAGCAATACAATGTTTATCACGCGGCGAATTGCGGGCAAATGAATGGGTGTGAAATCTGATCTATTCCATTGTAATCGAGGCACATCTATCTTGAGATTGCGTTCTTGGAGTTGGAATGAAGGGTTAGAAAGGGAGACAGCGATCTGCTGATTAGTCTCGCTGGGTTGCGCCGGAAAGCCTGCGCGTCTAATTCACCTTTCATTCATTACAACTCTATCTATCATGCTTAACGGCATCAGCTTTCAAAATCCACCCCGTGAAAAGAAATCACAAACTTGTCACACCTTGCCTGCCCTTAATTTGTCACCAGCGCAAATATAGAAATGCGAAATAACAGGGATATTGGACACGTGGCAATTACAATGCAGTCAACTATAAATTCATTTGCGTGTGCATAAATTGAAGAATGCATTAATTCATTTCCCACTCGAACAAAATAAATTGATACACCAAGATATCAGTCTTACAAACATGGGATCTTATCCGCTTACCTCATCTCATTCAGGGCCACGTGAAAGTGCTCAGAATATATACTGTAGATATGCTTGATTATTTATATAATTGAGTAACATATGTCATAATTCACAGTACACTTGCTTTTCTCATGCACATTGGGGTTAAAAAGACTAATTTCTTACTTCTCTAATTAAAAGAGTTTGACATGATGTTATCAGAATAACAAGAGTGGAAAATACATTTCAGAACTGGGTATCTGTACTTTTGGCTTTATTGACAGCATGCATTCGAGCTGGCACGGAGTCCAGGAGATTGTGCAAAACCTGATGATCCATGTTATCCCAGCATGACTTGAGAATGTTCCAGACAGCATCTTGTGTGACTCAACGGTAGCAAAGAAATCTGACTGCTTGTACAACGAAGATAACACGGTCAGTGCCACAAAATTGCTCATTTGGTTTGAGATCCAAAATCTTACACATTTCTTATTTATCTTACATCTTAACTTTTATCTTCCGGTTAAGGGTTCTCTTATTTTCAAGTGGACTTTTGAACCCCACTGTATATGAATAATATAAGACATATCACATGTATCTTCCTGTACAGGGCTCGCCAACATTTCTTTCAACAAACCACTTGATTTGGCATCGCTCTACAATTCTGTTTCAGTGACAAGAGTATGAAATTGAAACCCGGTCATCTGTTCAAATACCCCAGTTATTGCCGGATGCTAATGAAAACAAACCTATGATTAAAGTTGTATGGAAAAATCACACACGCACACACATAAACAAACATAACCAAGAGGGCCTATCTGATGAAACGCAGCACTTTGAAGTGTTGCTTCACTGTCTCCGTGTCTAGGATCAGACCAAAACTGAGTTCTTCCCACTAGCAAAAAGAAAAACTTCTGTTCTGTTCTGCTTGCCTTCTCTCTCTGATGAATTCTGTTAATGACAATGAATTGCGGACGCATATCCATGACAAAACAACCATCGCTTCATTGATTATACTCTTCAGCTCAGTACATTTGTTAATCGTATCATTTTACCAGAAGGTACAATCCATTACAAAAAAGCCCTTAAGCTCGCATTAAAAAGACAGAGTGCCAGAAATACACAGCAAAGAAACTATGATGCAAGCGCGCCTGCCACATTTTAGCAGAAAATGAAACAAAAGCTTTATGAGTCAATGTCTTAATGAGATAAAAACGTGATGATGAGCATCACTCGAAGCATCCGTAACTTTGATATTAACCTGGTGCTTTACCAGGCCCCCTGTGTTGTGCACGGTCTCTGGGCACCTGTGCATTGTTTTCACCACAGAGGTGATGTGAGGAGCCAGTTTTGTGTGAAGCATAAATCCTAGGGGGGGACGGAGGGGACACGGCCCCCTTCATCCAAGGGTTGCCCCCCCCGCCAAATCAATAAAACTTGCACTGTCTATTGTGATAAATATATTTTATATATATACACATGCGCTACACATTAGTCAAGTCAGATAGTTCGGCTCAGTGGTTGTTGAACTGTAAGAAGGCTATTTTATACACTTTAAATGAAGTGATTCTCTTTAATGTAGTTGATGCTGATTCATTAATAAATTAGTTGTGGCAAAAAATGCTGCGATTAAAAGTTACTTAGTTAACGTTAGCTTGTTTACAATAGCTTGTTACATAGGACGTCACACACTGCAACTAACACGCTGAAGCCATTTCCCATGCATTGTTTTATTTGTGGCGACCTGGCATAATGTTAACATTAACGGCCACAATTAGCCAACGATCCTTGCCATTCAGGTCCCGTGTCTCACACGCAGTCGCGCACATACCGGTGACAATTTTGTGACTTTGGCACTATATTTAGCAAATTTCAGACCTCGGTCCACAAAAGGTGCACAGCTTTCATTCAGTTGGAAAAGGTCGTTTTCTCAGCATCTATTTTGTGCAGTGTGTGCGCGGCGGATAAGCTAAACTGAATGTCTGCAAGTCTGCATGATAAACCTATGAACCTAACAGTGTTTCGCACAGAATTTTGTGAGACTATGGGGGCTAAACATATTTTCCTCTAGGGGGGTCCGGGGGCATGCTCCTCCGTAAGAACATTTAGCATATTTTAAAGGTAAATGCTGCAATCTGGTGCATTTTAAGAGCAAAATTAAGTGACTCAATCTATAAGAATACAATAGCTATAGTAGTAATTTAATCATTGGCACCATAGATATAAATGGGGATAACACATGGTAAAATGAGAGTTCACAAACAAAAAAAGTCAAAAACATGTATAGCATGAGCCATCAAAAAATGAAGCAAAAAAGTGTTTAACAGTTGAACTAATTTATATATTACCATATATTAAAACGCAGGCCGGGCATCAGGCCTTTTTCACAGTGCCATTGTCCCACTCCCCCGCATGGCAGTAGGCCTATCACTTTACTATCCGGACCAGAGCATTCATACATTATTATTATGCGGCGACTGTTTAGAGTTAACCCGTAAGAAAAGCGCACACTCTCTCAGCACAACAGAGTAATGTTAAGTTTGTGATTTTTTATGTTTTCAACTTTATGCGCGTGTTGCGCAGACCTAACACAAGAGCAATTAATGGCAGACACTTTCTCCTGCGGTACACGCCTATCGGTCTGAGCAGCGCTGCTTGATGTCCGACAAACCAAATATATTGACAAGTTTTGGACACGGTGACACACAGGGCAGCATGTAATCGTGTGTGACGCGCCCCCGTATAATTTATTTTTCTTACGGCGACAGCCGAAGCTAAAGGAGGAATTTAAGCAGACTCATGCCCATCATGCATTCAAATCATTAAAATTGGCGGTTGGCAATCAAACTACGTTCTGTGCCTGAGCAACAAACAAATATACTCAAAACTTTTTTCTAACCTATAAAGAAACAAAACGAAATATAACTTTTTAACTGTTTATTTATTCTAAACTGTTTTTCACAGTTTAAACAGTGTCATTCACATCATTAATTCAAATTTGTGCTCCAGCACATTTGGCTATCAAACTATGCGTTCTGCACGTGAGCCACAAACCAAAAAATACTCCAAACATTTTTCTAAATTAACTTAATATCGAAATGAAACGAAACATGAATAATTTGCCATTAAAAACAAAACGGAACTATTTTGGCGCTTTGGAAAAGGTTAAACGAAGTGCTTTTGGCGCTAAATAAGGATGGATATTAGAGATATAGCACCAAAAGATAATCATTATAAATGTCATGGGTGCGCGTGCTGCGTACAGGTCCGTTGTGTAGACGCGCTGCTCATTTTAAACGACAGAAATGGTGTATGTCAAATGTCCCTATATGCAGACTGCTATTTTAGCTGGAAATAATATGATGCTTAAGCTGATGAAGCTGAACATAATGATGTTAACGCCATGAGGTAATGCTATCTGTTTGCTCTGTCATACACTGATAAAATCATGTTTGTACTGTGGATAACTGCAGTGAATACTGAAACATTAGATTTTACTTCCCTCAAACGATGTTGTATTCAGTATGGCTTGGCGACATCTTAAATCCTGGCCAGTTCAAGTGTCTGCGTTTCAACCGCGAAAGCTGAAACAGTAGCGAGCGAGCGTGCATTCATATGTACAGTATGTGTCTGTGTGTGTGTGCTGCGCACATTGCGCTGAAGCAACAGAGAGAGGGGACGCATTTTTAGCCGTGAACAATGGCACAACAACGAAACAGCGGTGCAGAATTCAACGTTACAAATAGTTATGTTGTTGTAAGAAAAACAATTCGGCTCGTTTTAAGACTGTGGCAGAACAAAATAGCCTATGGCGGGCCGCCATAGTCTCGTCAATGAATGGGAAACACTGACCTAACGCATATTGTTGCTTTGTGTCGTAGTAAGTACAATTTTTACTGTGTTATTTGTGTCCCCTTCAAAGTTTGCTCTTGAGAAATTTTATGTTTATTGTACCCCCCTACTGTTAAATGAGATTTACGCCCATGGTGTGAAGATGCTACGGCATAATGGCCGTCGCTATGTTTCTAACGTACGCCTCTGAAAACAGACCCAACTATCGACCTTTACAGTGTCACCAGTCCTTATCGTAAACTCCAACTTTTTTGTGCCAGGAGAATGTGTAGAACACACACACACAAAAAAACATACTTTACTAAAGATTTGGCGGATAAAATCAGCACCTTTTTCGTCACCAGTGGGGATGCCTGCAGAAAAAAGCCAAACGTAGTAAATCATGTGGGTAAACCGTATTATGTGAATGAACTAGCAAGCTTTTCAGGTGTAGAAATCAATTAATTTTGTAGCAGCGGATTTGCCTCCTGAGGTGAAGAATGTACAAGATGTTGCAGGTAAACGGATTACAAAAAATTAATCAAATGCACTATTAGCTGTAACGAATAAAACCTGTAATTTACGAGGACAGATGTTACGTGTGTGTAACGAGGAAGGTGGGATGAGAGCCGTGAGGCAACGAGGCGGGGCCGGTGGCGTGAGTGATAGTGGGAATCAGCTGTGCGCACAACGGCCCCGCATGTCTCACGGAGGAGATCGGGAGCATAAGAGGACGAGCGACAGGACTACGGACGAGAGAGGACCGGGCCCGGACATTCTTTTGTATTTGTATTTTTTCAAGTTTGTATTTATGTTCTTGTGTCCGGCAGTCGACCGTGAGGTGGCTGCCGGCCTTTTATTTCCATATTATTGTTTGTTTATTTTATTAAAGTTTTTGAATGTTCGCTGGTTCCCGCTCCTTCCTTCCCTACTTTGAACTGTATTACAGTGTGCAAACAGAATTCTCAATGCAAAAACTAGATCAGAAATTCTCATTGGTCAACTGTTAAATCTTAACTTTTGCACACGCATGTGTTTTTCCACTTTTACCTTTCTACATACCTCCCCACTGATTTCAACAGATTCACAGAATACACCGAGATAGCACAAAGTTCGCTAAAAATATACGTTTGCATAGAAAACACAAGACTTAAAGTGATAGTGCACCCAAAAATAAAAATTCTGTCATTATTTTGATTGTGATATTTTTTTCTTCCGCAGAACACAAAAGAAGATATTTTCAAGAATGTTGGTAACCGAACAATGGCGGTACTTATTGACTTGCATTGGTTTTGTGTTTGTACAATAGAAGTCAATGGGTATTGTAGCTGTTTTGTTACCGACATTTTTAAAAATTTCTTCTTTTATGTTCTGCAGAAGAAAGAAAGTCATACAGGTTTGAAATGACATGAGGGTGAGTAAATGATGACAGAATTTTCATTTTTGGGTGAACATTCCCTTTCACTGAGATCGCCTATTTATTTATTACCTTTACATATCAAGACAACTGCCAGTCACCAGAAATACCAAGCTGAACTTGAGCTTGTCGCAAAATGCAGGTTCTGGTTGAATTATGGTTTACCTTCCGTCTTGGTGAACATCTATTCATGTGTCAACAATCACAGCACACAAACACAAAAATACAGACAGCTGAACAATTGCAGAGTAACTTGTTTTCATATGCGTATAACTTCCTAAACAAAACCCGACACGGGCGCTTCGAGAACTGCCACATGAAAATAATCTAGGATCTGTCACAAAGAGCCCAAGGGTTGTCGCGGCACATCATCTACGCAAACAAAAGACCACACTGATGTCATATCCATATCTGCCTTTGCGAACTGGCAAGAAAATAATATGTTTGACAAATAAAATGATGACTGGCAGATAACTGGCCCAGTATTGTATGTAGGCATTTCCATGCTGTCTTGTCTGGTGTTAACCTCAAAAAAGACACGGTGTGTCCTAACCACAACGCCTTGCTCATGTTCATCTCAGAAATCACGGTTGACTGACAGAATGATTGACACAAGCAACGCCGGATCGGTCGTACAGAGGCTCACCAATGTCAAAATCATTGTGATGGTATTTTGGCACAAAACCACCTACGCTGTGAAAAATGATGAGTGCCATAATCAAAAAAGACTGGCAGAACAAAGTAGACATTATAAAGACTCCTTCTTTTCGATGCGCACAGGCAGGACTCCAATTCATCCGCTGAAACCAGCAGCATGGGAAAAGCTCTTATTCTTTAAACGTTCTATGCTTGAGAGACACAAGGGGATGCTGGGAAATCTGTGGAGAGCCTTAACATCTGTCCACTGGCCAGGGCTGATGTCCTGCCAGCCAAGTGCTCCTCTCCCCACCGACAATTCAACAAGAAACCCAGGCAGTCGAACCTCTCGTCTCGCCAACGTCCTTGAGATGTTATTTATCCACGTTTACTTAGAATGACTTAGCCTGACACTGAGATGACTTAATAGTCACTACTGAAGATTGACGAATCAAGAATTAATGACTCCTACAACCATTTCTCAGTTGAATAAAAACCTTTATATGTGGGGTTACGGTCTTGCACTGGCGGTAATGAGATTGTACATGGAGCCGTGCACCAAATGGTCACACTAGATAATCCAAATCCATCCAACTACTTTATTTATGTTTCATAAACACTGAATTCCCTGATGATTTGAAGCTGATATGTTGAACAATAACTCGTAGGATATACGAGTAAGGTTGGGTCAATCTATACCGGTGGTATAAGTGTCCACATACGTGCAATTGAGAGCTACAAAATGAAGCTCAGCACATGGCTACCGCATCTATCCCATCTCAGCACTCTTTAAAGGAGACGGTTACTATACATCTGAGAATACAACTCTCAGAAGGGACATAACATAGTTTTCAAATCTCCATCACTTCTGGCCCCTGACCCAGCAAGGCCACTTATGAGACTGCAGGGCCAGTATGAGTAAATTCCCGCTTGCCATGGGAAGCATTAAGACATAAACAGGTATCTTTCTCTGAATGATTGAATCAGCCAGGCTGTGGTGCAGATTTAGCCGGCTGCGGGAATGAAGATAGATGTGGATGTGACCGCACCACAGCAACACGTTCCTGTGTGGATGCAGGAAAGAAAATGTGTACTAATGTCACAGATTAATATCAATGATCCAGCGTCCCTATTCACGATGATTCTTGTAATTGAAATCAGCAGGGCAGAATGCAAAGCAGCTGCAGTATCTGCAACACCTGCGTCACTGGTTAACATTTAGTTTCTGAAACCTTAAGCATGTTGTTGGGTTATTAGATTCTTAATCATTTTTTTGCCACTGGTGGGGTACTGTTTTCAATTCGCCCAAGAGCTGTCCTGTCGTAATCCTTCACAGCAAGCTTTTTTCTAGCAGGGTTGACTAATAATCACTGTGCCGCAAGGGGAAAAGAGATTGACCTTCAAAGGGATTTCTGGAATTTTTAAGGTATTAAACAATTCCGGATGCCTTTACTAAAATAACATGTAACTCAAGGACTACAGTCAAAATATTTGTAATAGAGAGAGAAGCATGCACATGTACTCAAGGGCAATAATAACAAGGGGTCACCGGATCCGCGGCGCACCGCCGACATTATCCGAGTGGCTTTAGAGGAGAATATTCCATCTACTAACAGGCTCAGCTGAAGCAGGCGGTTGCATCTGCATGTTTCAAGCTTAACTAAAAATGTCTCAACAAGGCTAGCAAAACCAAGGTCATGGGTTTGATTTCCAGGGAATGCACGTACTGATAAAAAGCACAGCTTCTAAATCACTTTGGATAAAAGCGTCTGCTAAATGTATCATTATTCTGTTGTATTCCACTTGGTGCATCATACAACACGATTTTAATTTAAGCCTGCAAACACGCATATCTTCGCAAAAAGAGCCGGTTGCCAAGAATCCAGGGGAGTTAATACGATTTTGTTGTGGCCAAACAGAATAAAGGGAATTACAAGAGTCAAAAAGCTTGAGGCTAGTGACTCGAGAATAAATCTTTATCTGCCCGGGCGCAGACTAACCTCTGATTCACTGCATTTGTGGGAAATATAGAGCCGTGAATCTCCTCGGTAACAAATCATAAATAAATCTTAGTGAGGGATTGAAGCGAGTTACAAGGACCAGGATAAATTACTTACATACTAACGTTTTAGTATGTGCTGATTTTAATGTGCTGATCTTCATCTAAATCTGAATATGTTCTTGCAGGTAGATCAAGGTACAGAATTTAATAGGGATATTTTACAAACTCAGGAGAAAAGTGACCTGTACACGCAGTGTTTTATAAGTAGAAAAAAACTAATTTCACTTATCTCTTACTTCCAGAGTACATAGGACTCATATCATCAAAACCAAAACACCCTCACTCCCCTGACCACTTCTTACAAACCTGGCTTACCCCGTCCTGCCCTAAAGCATCATTACAGATAAATACACTTTAGATAAAGTACAGCCAAAAATGCTGATAGGCCCATTCCCAAATTTCAGGGGAAACTATGTTTTGACCTTTCCAATTAGACCATAGTTGAAACAACGTGGTATATCTACTACTGAAAGTGACCTACGGCGACATTTTGTTTTGTTTACCTTAAAAATAAAACGCTTTTAAAGTGCCCTGCCAGTCGGCCCAAAGCAAGAACCAACACCCAGAGAATCTCTATGGGAATCGTAATTGAATGTAATGCACAGAAAGCACCTAACCAAAAATGTGTTCCACCCTCAAAGGTTTACACGCAATCCATCATCGTCCCCTGATGGGCTCAGAGGGTTCCCTGGCTTTGGTCCTGCAGTGTAGTTCATTTCTAATGTGTTAAACACGTCCATCTGTTTACCCCCAGCAAAAGCTACAGCCCCACACGAAACCCGGCAAGCGCCTTGATCATCCGCAGCGGCCGACTATCCCCGCCGAAAAGCCCACGAGCGGACCTGGCTAATATCTCTGGCTTCGTGGCAGAGATGGATGCGTCTGTGTGTCTCCATCCATCTGCCGGTACTCTCGCCCGTTCACCCTTAGTAGCTGCTGTCGACCGGCAAAATGGACGCAGTGGTGCGGCGGCTGGTGAGGGTGGTCATCTTGATAGGAAGTCCCAGTAGTGGGAGACGACTCCTGCGCACTCCAGGCTGTAAATGACTGGAATTCATGTGCGACCCAGTTCGGGTTCAATTTACCACCCTGATACAGTAAATAAAACCCCAGGGGTGCAGGCAGTTATTTCAACCTCAGAATCAGATAACCTCAAACCATTTTAAAGGTGCCTTAGACTGAAGAAAGCACAGCTGGAGTGCCTGATGGATACAAATGTGATTTCAGGGAGGGAAAGAAGTGGGTTTAGTTTGAAATTCTATGTGAAAACAGTATGCAAACCAGATCAGAAGATAGAATGACTGAAATCGAGACTTGACTCAGAATGCAATGTTTCATGTGCAACATCTACATTAACTCGTATTTTGCATTCAGGCATCAAACCTTTTATTAATATCCACATTTAGTCTAGCCTGTGGCTATACACGTCAGTGAAACCAAGCCAAATGCAGAAGGCATGGCGAAGAGAGAGCGAGACAGAAAGAGATGTATGAAGGTGAGGAGGAGCTGTAAGTAAATGGGCCCAGATGGACATCTGCTGTGCTCTTGCAGGCTGAACTAATCCCTTCGGTTAGCAGCGCTCATAGGGTAAAGCCTCTGCGATGGCAGATGTCCTCCGTCCTCTGGTACTTGCCATTTTGCCCTCTACCAAAGCAGCCACCGGTCACAAGCACTGCAGCTCATCACTTAGGCTTACGCCCCCTTAAAATGTTAAAATGACAGAGTGGTGCTATCAAATCTATAGGTATATGAATGCAGGGTCAGGACAAAGTCCCTTCAAGGCAACTCGGTGCACTCGGCAGCCATCTTGGCGATGGTATTGGACAGCTGTTTTCTGTGGAGGTAACAGACACGCAGGTAAAGATCCTGTCTATTTTGTCTTCAAAATCTACAAAATCATTGGTTAAGATCGTTTTAATCAAAGACAGTGAAATTGAGACTACGGGATTTGAAATGTACATACATTATTATTTATTTAAAAACGCAATGTATATTATGACATGGAAATATTTAAAATTCTGCAACATTTTTACCAATGTCATATTTATCATATTTACTCCTTTTTGTACAAAAGATCAAAATCATTCTGGTATTAATAGATCAACAGGTTTTACACACATTTGTTGAGTCAAAAAGAGCATAGGGGATACCATTTAATTCTGAAATATGACACATTTCATACAAATCGATCTTTCATATATAATAAAATATATGACAAATAGAACTGTACTGTAGGCGTGATAAAACATAAAACTGTATGTCTAATGTATGTAAAATTGGCAAAAAGACATGTGGTATTATTCATATTATTCTGTTAGCTGGATTTATAGGATCAACTTTTTTAATATGCATTCTAGAATAATGAAAGACAATGCTTCAGTCATAAAATACTTGTGAATGTTATTAAAAGAAAAGTTCACCCAAAAACTAAAACTCTCTCATCATTTATTACTTACCCTCATGCCCACATACAGAGATTGAATATTAAAACCATGATTTATGTTCAGCTGAACAAAGGAAATCATGTACATCTGGGATGGCATAAAGATGACTAAATGATAAAAAAGTCAATTTCTGAGTGAACAATTCCTTTAAGTGTTTCTACAATTTCCAACTCTGTGTGCGTCGTTTCTCGGAAGCATTTTCCACAAAGAAAAAATCCATCCATCATCAACAACAGAACCTACATATGAAGTACAATATAGGGCCAATATGCTCCAGTCTCTTCAGTCTAAAGAAATTCTTTAAATTGACCACCCATCTAAACAAGAGCTCTTAACAGCCAGTACCGCCAGCAGTGGCGAGGCGAAATAATGGATGAGCAACAATCCTGCAGAGTTGTTAAATGCTTGTTAAGATTAATAAACACCCTCCAATGAAGCATCTCCCCAGATGCAGTGCTTACAGAATAAGGTCAGACATCATACATGCCTCCCAAAAAACCCTGTGGCGAGCTCACGCTTAAATAAGCAAATGACTCAAGAAACAGACAGTGAGAGCACGAGAGAGAGAGAGAGAGAGAGAGAGAGAGAGAGAGAGAGAGAGAGAGCAAATGTGATTAAAGAGGCAACACTCAAAGCAAAAAACTGGAAAACGACAAAGCAAGAGTTGGAGGTTATAAAAACCAAAAGACTAATGAAACTGAAGCATTATGGGCATTTGTTTCACGCGAGAGAAAATTAATAAGCATGAAAAATAATAATCCTCTACACGAGGCCATAGAGTGATTAAAGCAAAACAGCAAAGCAATTATTACAGGGTGCACGACGCGGTGAAGTTTTGACAAAGAGAAAAACAACCGAGGTAACGGCCCGCGAGCGCACACACCTCCAGCAGCGCTGCCCGTTGCCACAGCCAGCCAACCTCTCACACGCCGACTAACAAGTGCTGATACGCTAGGCATCGACTCATATCACAACCCATTTAGATCCACCTAACAGTTCTACTGTAACCCAGTGTGTCATTCTGGAACAAATGAACAATCGTTCTCAACAAGAATCCAAAGATTGAAGACGATGAGAGGAGATGGAACATCAATATACTTGGTAATTGTTGAAAATCTGGTGAAGTTGTTTCCTGAAACTTTCAAGCTTGTTAGAAAATATGATTTTTAGACCAACAATCAATGTTGCTAGCAACAATCTTGACTGAGTTATTTCCAGTGTTAATTGACCCTTCAGAAAAGCGCTTTATTTTACCGTGTTTAGTCATTCGGGTCAATGCCCAACATATTATGATTGTATTACTTGAATCAATTCTTTCAACTTTGACTTCTTCAATTTACTCTGTTTATTTTTTTGAATGTTAGTGCATTTCATCATCTTGCAGTATTCTACTCTTGTCATCAGAATTTATTCAACACTATGTTTTAATGAATATTACGCGGCTCTCTGAAATACTTAGTTCTGAACAACGGCTAAAACTAAAAACACACCGCTTATACTGGTGTTGTGAGTCCTCTTGACTGATATTGACCGACATTATGCTGTCTTTTTTTCTCATGGCAACATGAATTTGTTACAAATCAGAGATCAATATTTCCATCTAATTATTTATGTTTCAAGTAGCTGTGTACTGTACATCCAACCAGTTGTTTATTTTTTATAAACGGGTTTATTTTGCGATAACAACCATCTATACAGTACAGATGCATATTCTGGCCTTCGTTATTGGTGCACTTCATCAACAAACCTTTGTTTTTACTGTAGTTGATGAAATAATGTTTCTTATTCCTGTTATTTTGCACAGGCATGGCTCTATTTTAGGTTCAAAACATTGAGAAGTTAAAACCCTGGACTTGTTTTTAACCTGCTAAAGAATGTTGGTAGGCAGCAGCATTACCCCCCCCCCAAAAAAATATGATGATGGCGGTCGGTAAAACAGGGCCCTTATGACGGCTGATTAGCTGTGGGAGAGCAGTTTTAGTCGGGCAGGCATGACAAGCGTGACTCGCTCCATAAATCTACAACGGTTCTGATAATGACACTCAGACTGTGTGCTGCGCTACAATCCATTAGGCCCTCTCACATCACAACACCTTTTCTGTGAGCTCAGACGAACCCCAGACAGCGATGAGAGAAACACAGCAGCCATAAATTAAGGGTTGTGGCATGCGGGCACATGCTTAAACCCCCTAATGGATCTATGTGCCTTAGATAGAGCAAAAAAACAGTCATCAGTGGTATATTTGTTAGATGGAGATGTGTGCTGGCTGCATCATTAGAGGAGAAAGATCAGGTCGGGTCTCATTTACTAATGGTGCCAATACGGAGATGTGCATTGAATGAAATGCATGTGACGATTTGGAGCAAATTTTTGAAGCCAATTTGTTGAATTCATGCTTGAATATATTTGTGACACACAAATCAGATATGTCGGCTAATAACCTTTTACTGTTCAAAACCAAAAACATTTTATTGTAATTATATAGACAGTAAAATGTTTTGTGGGACCAATAATTTTACTGTTTTATCTTATAAAACATTTTTGTATGTCTGAGATTCTGGAAGAAATGTCAATTTACAGAAATAGACTGTTAGTTAGTTGTAAAATAAAATGAAATACATGTAACTTACTTTACAAAAATAATTATATTATGTTTTTCTTGCGCCCCAGCTCCCGGAATATTACCAGAATATTTATGGATATTTTTAACAGCCTACCGGAACAAACAGTTGACATGAAGTAAAAAATGTTCCACTTCACCTTTAACTGAGAATTCACTTCTTAATTTGCTTGATCGATGTTATATCGTGAGATGTTTTCCTCAAAATATGCATGCATAAATAAGTTGCTATATTACATGGAAATAAAACAGGGGTTTCATTATTGTAATTCCGAATAATAATTGCGTTTATCACTGAAGAGTGACCGCCATTTGCATATAAGGACAACAATGACGGATGCATTTCTTCTACGAACACAATGATTCATTAGCATAAGAACCACACAGACTAATATTGATGAAGCAATCTAAGTAAAGAATCCATGTCGTATGAATTAATTAATCTCCACGTTTCTACAAAAACGCAAGCATATCTAGACCCCTCAAATGTGTCGAACATTTCTCGCTTTTTGAGAGACTCTCCAAACGCATTAATGAATGCAATGCCATTCGCTTGAGGCAACCTCAACTGCCTGTATCATTAACTAAAAATAACCAATTATATCTCTATCCATGCATCTGCTGCTTTGAAAAAGATCTACGGCTTGAAGATAAGAAACACTGAGAGAGAGAGAGAGAGAGAGAGAGAGAGGGGGGTTGGTGTTTTGAGAAAATATCTGGCTGTGATTGAAACTGGAAGGTCATAAAGCTTTGATAGCCTCAGTATTTACTATCACCTTAAATCACGCACAACTACAGCCAAATTTTCTATAACAAGTTTTCATGCTTGCGTGCTGCTGCGAAGACCGCCGCCACTTCCCGTTTTATGCTTATGAGCTACAAGCTATTCACATGCGACTAAATCATCTTTCACTGTGAAAGTGAATCACGTATCAGCGGAGAGAAACAATACCAGAACAAGCTATTTCGAGAATGTCACAGCACTCGAAACATGGAATTGTGGGTAAAAAGTCAAGCGCAAGGGAAACTGCTTACCGAGCACACCAAGCCGATAGTTGACGGTTATGACGATGACGTTGCCGTAACTTGCCAGGATGCTACCGTCAAACATATTTCCCGTGCCTTCCATGTAGGATCCTCCGTGTATGAATACCATCACGGGTTTAGGGCTCCCGCTCTCACGAATGTCTGGAAAAAGGAGGACAGAAGCGATTAAATGAAAAATGACTGCAGACAGCTGGAGATGCATTCATAGCTGAGGGCTTCCATTTTGCTCAATTTGGCCACATTGGCTTTATTTTACAGATGAGATCAGTTTTAGAAATGAGCTCATTAATTTCCTAGGCAATATGAATGTCATGTTCCTGGTGATCGGGGAAAAATCCTGATACGGTTTTAGCGTGCCTTCACTCTCTCTCTTGCTCTTGAAGTGCCTGTCAGCAGTAAAACTGAAAATTAAAATGGGCATTTTAATTTATAAAGTATCAGTTTGACTTAAGTTTTGACATCTGCCTAGGAAACACGGTGGCCAAACTTCAAGCAAACCTTGAGGGAAAAAAGGCCGTATCCTCTTTCACCTCGTCTTCTCAGATCTCATTTTCCGTTCAGCATTGAAAAAAGCACACTTTTGAAATTTCCATACGTTGCTTAGGCAGAGTAATCCACTTTAGGAAAATGGTCCCTGTCCGAGAGGGAGGTATTTTCACAAACACAAATGTGATGCAGATGATAACTTTTGTCTTGCTTGGGGGAGAGAGCCATTTCATCACGGTTGCAAAGACTTCACATAAATCTCTGTTATTTTATTGGGCATGCGGGGACCTGCTTCCGGGAGGTCTTATACTGTAACGAGCAAAAAAAAACAAATGAAGAAAGCAATCCTTTTCCAAAACAATTTTCTTGCGGCCGGTCCTCTTGCCAAGTGAAATGTGCACACAATGGTTCTTTAGCAGGCGATGCAATGTCTCATATCTTTTCTTCTCGTCTTCTGTTTTGGCTTTGTGTATCCATTTTTGTTAAGCTTAATATTAAAAAAACAATATAGTGATATATACGTAGTATATTTGAGCATTAATAAGGTCACCTCCTCAAACCCAGATAAAAAACACACACTAACAAAACTGGAACAAGAGTCATCCATAGTAAATATTTTGGGTAATTTCACATTTTCAACTTCAACGGTGTTCAAATCCATCCGGCAGAATTCTGAAGATTATCCCCAAATTCCATGCAAGAAAATCTATAATGTGTAAAATCTGCAGTGAGTGGCTCAGAGAGAATATCAGTGTCCAGCAGGAGAAAAATGACATCAAGCGATTCCTCAACAAAATAAATACTTCATTGATCTTAGTTATCCTCAGTCAAACTGACAGAAATGCTCTTCATCTCCAGACAAGCAGGCTGTTTGTATTCTCTTCATTCTTTTGCTCAGATTCTTTAGTCAAATGTCATATATCAATGATAAGACCGGTTTATCATATGTCACAAAACGATAATATAAACTAAAATACAAGTGGGCGTGCACTACAGTACAGTACATGGCAAGGTTACCTATAGATGCATATCGCAGATCTGAATGTTTATGTTGTGTTAATACTAAATCCTCATGACTTAATGTAATTCTATAGACTTTAAAGTGTTTCATGTGCTACATGCAGCACCAAAAATAATGAAATAGAACATAATATACCAACCCAACCCTACTGAGGTCATATTAGATTTCTTAAAATAACTGATTTTGTTGCCTCTAGTGTCTGTCCTCTGTCTGGTATTTCTGTGGTATTGCCAGTGGATATTTATCAACTTTTCAGTACTTTAACCGAGCAACCAATTTTCTCGCTTTTATTTTGGTACGTTCTGTTTTTTCAAATTGTTGACCTGGCACAAAAGGCCACACACTGTTATATTGTCTTCTGGGCCTATTGGTACTGATTACTTCAAAAAGTCAATATATATGTTTGTACCCTTTGTACTAAGGCGGCAGATTAATGAACGTGTCAAAAGTGCCTATTGATTTTGGTGATAGTTTGCTTTAGTAAATCTCCAGCAAATAGTCATATCTGAAGAATCCCTTGGCATTTGGAGTTGTTGCATATGATTGATGATCCCGGGATATCTCTGTGTGGCGGACCGTGCGCTGCCTCTATATCGAAAACAAAAAATGTAAACTAATTAGAATGGATATTAATATCCGTAAGTGGGCCGGAGATGTGATCAAGCCAATTACAGGATCTATGAAATGAAATCAGAGGAGACGGTTGGCGAGAACTGTCGCTGGTGTCGCGGCAGCTGGTATTAGCAGTGTGCACTAATAAGGTAGCGTTATGTCTACATAATTAATGTGCCCTCAGTGTCTCTTCACAGCCCGATCAGATGCTGCTGTCTGAGCGCCAACCGCCAACCGCCAGCCCTTTGCCACTTAGCAAAAAACAAGGTAAAGACAGGACATGTTTGATTCGCTGAGGTGCATTTTGTTTTTAACTTTATTTTGAATTTTATTTTGGTTTTTATTATACTGCTACATACAGTATGTTATTTCAGTTTTAGTTTTAGTTTTAATTAATTGAATCATTTAAGTGCCTAACTTCAGCTTATTTCAGTTTATTGCTAAGAATAAAACTATTTTTAAATAATATTTAGAAACCTTGTTCTGCACATGATAAACCGGTTTCTATCTCCAGATATTGGTCTCTAAAAAAAAGAGATCCGAACAGAAGGCTAGTAGTTGTCTTTTTGCAGACGATGTCCTTGGAGCAGACTGGGTTTGTGTTAGTCTGAGAGTCCTGGGAAGGTTATCTCTCGCTCGCTGCGAGCCCTGTTGTGAGTTTGAGCAGGTCCTTGTACAAAAAAGAAAAACAGGGCTTTTCACAGACACTGGGGTTGCAATGAAAAGACCTGGTGACCATTAGAGCCTTCATAACAGATGCTCATCTTGATGGTGCCATTCAGTAGAGTAGCAATCTGAGAAAGCACAACACGCTGTTATCGCCAGGGCGGTCCTGATGTATGTGAAGGTTTTGCCATAGAACGAATGCAGTCTCGTCTAAGATGGTTCGTGAGGTTTGTTTCCAGTGTCCAGTTGCATGTTTTCTTTCAATTTCCCAAGTATATTTGGCCTGTTTAAGAGGATTACGCTTCGGTTTCCAAGAGAGCTGATGTGAAATATTGTGGGATTCTCACTGTATATTTGTGTTGCTGTAATCTTTTGATGTGCAGATCAAAGCGAGCAGGCTCTTTCCTGGTTTTAGCCTCCTCTAATTGGTTCTTATTTCATTTGATTATACAGGAGACAGTCTTCATCGGGTTTCTGTTCTGACATGAACGAGGAAGGAAGTGCTGTTATCACACAGTCACTCAGGGATTATTATCATTACTTTTTGTAGCGCTTTAACAGTTTACAGTCCAGGCACTTAATCAATGTGTTAATTTGCTGTGCATCTTTAGATTTTTGCACAGCCTCTAAACATTGGGCAGATTAAACAGCTCGACTGTAATGGATATTGATGCACGCGGGCCGACAGAGATGCAGACACATCAGTACAGATTCCAGGAACATGCAATGCTGCGTAGGAAATTTATGAAAAGAGGGTTTTCAGTATAATTTGGGAAATCAGTGGGATTATCTCAGAACTTTTTGTTTAAGAGAAGGCAGAAGGGTTGAAAAATCATGCAAAAACTGTTAAGAATTGACATTAGGATTATTAGTTTGTTTTGTTTTGTTTGCTTGTCTTTGTTTTTTGTTTAGGTGAGATGCAACATATAAAATCAAAAGGAAATGATAATCGAAAATATTCAAGCAAAAACCTATGAAGGGTTATTAACAATTATGTGTCTAAAATGACGAGAGACAGGTCACATCAAGCCAAAACGACAAAACACATCCAGCAAAAAACGAGCAAGAAAAAAGAAATCTCCACTCTCAAAAAGGACAAGAAATTTAAGAAAAACAAAGAGGAAAAAACCGGAGGGTTCCTTGTCATGCATAGCAGTTTGGCATCAAAAAATACCTTCATCCTCAGCACCGTCATTATCAGCTAAATCATCATTCTGTTTCTTTGAAAGAGGACCTAGGATCAAGAATGGAAAAGATGGAGCACACAGAAAATACAAGAGCAAACAAGTCTTCAAAAAGTGCTTCAAAGACACAAAGAACTCGCACTGAAATTCTTGGTTTTAAAAAAAATATAAAAGAAATTAAAAGGGAAGATCTGAGTTAAAAGTTAAAGTAATCAAACATTCTTCAAATCTTCGAAAGACAATAAAAGGGGGCCTTACTGATTTATTAATTCACTTAATCAAATATTTGTTCAAATCAAAAATATGTGTTGATGGTTAGTGTTCTTTTAAAAAAGATAATAATTCAATCATTCTGTTTTTCTGATGTTCAAACGTGTTTCCATCTTACAGGAAAATTGTATACAGCATGTATCTTTCAACCACATTTAACATAATAATACAATCAGAGCAGCCAATGCAAAGCGTTGTTAATTCGCAAGATGCTCATGTGAGCGGTCATTTCACACAGATGTTTGATCTCCTAAAAATACGAAAGAAAACTTTAATTGATCTAAACATGCTTTAAAAATGGTTCACACTACTCCAAAACATACTGGGGGTTTAGGACAGTAGGAATTAAGCTTAAGACAATGTATTATTTTTAAAGTTTTCATTGAAATAACAACGCAATGTCAAAGGCTGATGCAGTTTAATACTGGCTGTCATTTCAGTGATACACGTAATTCCAGACACACAAACACATGAAACCCACAGATGAACTCACGCACACAGCAAGCAAGCCTATTTAAAATGACCCAGCGGCGGGTTTCAGAGCGCATGCAGGCATGTTTGTGTAAGAGAGAAAGAGGTGAGGATGTGCAGCGTAGGAAGATTGGGGGATGAAGCAGCACTCTCAGCCAAAAGTCAATCTGTCCATTTAATCAGACAGCTGGGGCCAAAACCCATGACCCACACATTCTAATGGACCAGCACAGGGAAGGGAGAGGGATGTGGGCCGCATTGCGTCCATTTTATTTTGGAGAACCAGTGTGGTATCCAGTGTGGGTCAAGTCCTTCAGCTGTTGTGTGTAGGAAGCAAACATTGTTGTTAACATTATGGTGCCACTCCATGCACGTTTCTCTGGAAAATGAATAAATATACATACATTAACAGCAGACTATATTTAAACACAACATATGCAGCTCTGATAAATCAGGTCAGTCGACGCCCTTAGTTATACAATATGGAAAAGGACTAGCTTTAACAGTGAATTTATAGTCATGACAAGTTAAAACATTCCGTCTAAAGAGAAACATTAAAAGGAATAGTTCACACAAAAATGTATTAAAAAAACATTGATTCATCCTCATGTTATTCAAAACATGCATGTGACTCTTTCTTATGTGGAACACAAAAGATGATATTTTGTTGCAGGGGTTTTGTGTTCATATAATGGAAGTCAATGGGCCCCGATGTTGTTGAGGCACCAATGTTCTTCAAAATATATTCTTTTGTGTTCTCCAGAAAAGAAAAAACCAAACAGGTTCCCTTTAAGCATTGTTTTGCATGAAAACAAAAGATTGGGCCCAGTTCAGTGCAAAGCACATATTCACTTACATAAAAAGTACATATAAAGTTGTCCAAATTACAACTTGTCTTGTTTCCCATGATAAATAAGTCAACGTAGTTAAGACGTGATGAATTTAAAGGGGAAACAAAACCATATACAATTATTGGACATCTTAGGTTTATTATTCTTACCCCACTGGCAAATTGTTTAGCATAAATTAAAACACAATGAAAAACAATTTGCCAATGGGGTAAAAACATATTTTCTTTTGCAGTACATCCATACATTTAAAAATCCATATTGACAAAGGAGGTTTTATTTCACTGAATTAGACCCATTGGCAAAAACATGATCAAAATAATCATTTGAGGTTAGAAAAATGTAACAATTAGGGAGTTTACTTTTCAAAACACAAAATAAATCATTTCTTTCAACTGAATATATTCCCAACAGAAGCCTATAAACATCTCAAACATTTAAATAACTAGAATAGACCAAGAAGCGACTAAATCGTTGTGTCCGATAACACAGCTAGCACAAATAAGCTCACACAATAACATCGACTATAATGAAAATGACCTCAATATCCCGGCCTCGCAGCCTCATAGTTTCACAGCTTATTACTCAGAAGGATTTTTATCAGTAGATAATTGCTTTCAGAGCCGTCTTCATTATATAGGAAGGAGAACTCCAGCGCCTCCCGAGCTCTGCCTGACACCGAGGCCTGAGGTGAACTGAGCAGTGAAAAGCAGAGATCAAGCCTGACCAAGACCTGGCTTAGACTTAATCTTGCCATCAGTACAAAACATGTTTGCCAAGACTGACTTTCTCTAGATCGTGAAAAGCTTCGCTGAAGACTCTAAAGTTTCCATCAACCAAGTAAAGGTTGTCAGAACAATTCTCTGTGAAAGAACATTGAGTGTAAGATATCTGTCTCACTGTATCATCTGTCTCTATTACATTTGCTAACTAGATTTGCACTTCATGAAGGAAATGCCAGTGATTGCAAGGCAGCAAAGACGTTTGAGGTGATGCGAGGCTGAAGATTTGCTTTTGTAAAATGCTTCAGAGCCAGTTTACTGATGTCTTAAAGGGACAGTTCACCCCCCAAAATATTTGGATAAATGTGGGAAACCAGAGAGTTCTGAGGCATCACTGACTACCATAGTAACCATCAAATCTGTTTGGTTATAAAGATTCTTCCAAATATCTTTATTTTTGTTCAGCAGAACAATGAAATGTATACAGATTTGGAACAACTTGCGGGTGAGTAGCTTACATCTTTTGGTAACTACCCCATTAAAACTTAATATACAGTATACTGTACATTGACACGTGGTCACTATGCATATTCATATACATAAAGATGACAAGATCGAATAAACTTTAGTGTGCGAAGAGATGAAATAAAAGGTATTTTGGTATTTAAATAGTAAGATGACAAAATAGCCAAACATTCTATTAATGTAAGTCAACATGGGGCTTTTTGAAGTGTAATTTTATCTCTCTTCCTTTCCAATTAGCTTTTACTAGAAAACACAAATAATTGCTCTTAAAAATCCTTACCTATGATATCAAAACACAGCCTTGCAAGCATAAAATAAACTTTATTTTCCCCAAACATGGTTTGCTCTTTTAAAAGCTCGTTACCTCACAATGTAAAAGCCCTTCTCCTTCTGTAATAACAGGATGTCTACATTCATTTCTTACCGAATCAATCCATTATCAGCCCACCTCACATTTAAACAGCGCGCGTCTACTTTTGTATCCATTCTCATGAAGCCCGAAAGTGTTCTGAGGTACCGAAGGGCATTTATTCTCCTCGCCAGCCAGTCACCTCACCCCTGAGAGGGGTCACAGCCCCCGCTGGAGCCCTCGGTGTGACCTGTACAGCTGGTTTTCACCTGTCCCTCGCTCGCTCTCTCTCTCTCTCTCTCTGATCCAGATTCCAGTCTGTTGATCAAAGGCAGCAGAGTTCACTGCAAATCCACTGCATGAGATCAGCTACCGCAAAGAGACCGAGGCTGTGTTCACTGTTTCCTAAGTTCGCTTTCTGCTGACCACATTTGTTCATACAAACTTCATGAAACTTGAATTATTCATTCACCATCATGTCATTCCAAACCTGTATGACTTTATTTCCTCTGCAGAACACAAGTTAAGATATTTTGAAGAATGTTGGTAACCAAACAACACTGGCCCCCATTGACTTGACTTACCACAAAACCATACATTTCTCAAAATATCTTTTTTCGTGCTCCACTGAAGAAAGAGTCATATAAAGGTTTTGAACGACATGGGGGTGAATAAATGAAAGCATATTACAATGAGTTAATTTATATTTGTATTATCTTCATATAATATACTTTTACATAGACCTAGTACTGTATATCCTAGTCCCCATACTGTATGTAAATATGCACTTCTCACATGCAAGTAACTCCACGCTCATCACTCCATCAGTCATAACACGCTAGATTGATTTATCATCATGCGACTCACCGGCTCAGCCTACAAAAGCATTTCCATATTGCCCCTTATGGCGCCATCGATTGGTGTTCACCTCTGACTGATAAACTGCTACTTCATGCCCGGCCACTGTTTAATGCAGCGCATCGGTAGGATACACCCGACTGCCGCGACTCCGGGATGCTGACTGAGTAATCGATGCTCGGAGGTGGACCGAGTTCAGATCGAGCCCATCGACATCTACGGCATTTGTCAAGCAGCCCCCTCTCAAACTCACGTGTTAAGCAATCACAGGCTTAAACAGTCATTAACAAGAGCCATAAGGAGACACCAGAAACTGAAGAGCCGGTCTTGATGAGAAACCCAGTGTAAATGTTACAGGAGAGGATAACCGAAGCGCATTAGTATCATGAGTCTTGACTGTGCCCTGCATGGCAGAACGCAATAAGCGCTGATGAGTATAATCACACACTCGGCCCAGATCTCAGCAAGATGTATGTGCACTCTCCCGCCAGCGCATTTAACTCTATGAGCCGGGGTAATTTACCCACTGAAGGATCTGAGAAAGCTATGGATTTTCTGGATAAATAACTACAGAGCAGGCAACACCTGCACGACTGTTGCTGCTACCTGATGCGTGTTAATGCGTGACCGGCGATCTCATTTCTTCCATGTTTGATGGGTTGTGATAAGATCAATCTCAGGAACTTTGAAGAGAAAACTCAAAAGAAGTAAATTAGGATCTTAGTTTTTGCATATTATTTAAAGGTCCAGTGTATGAAATTTAGCGGCCTCTAGGGGTGAGGTTGCAAATTGCAACCAACGACTCCTCCCTCTCAAAGCATTAAATTAGCTGACAGGAGTAAGATGCCGTCATGCTTTCGCTTCTTTCCCAAAGGAGAAAAACGTGTTTACGAAACACGCTCTGTAGAGCAGTTTGTCTGTTAAGGGCTACTGTAGAAACAACATGAGGAATTCCATGTAAGGGGACCCGCGTTGTATGTAGATAGAATAAAAATTCATTATGGAAGGTCTTTATACACCTCTGAAGACATAGTTATGTATATTATACAGCATTTCTGTCAATAGATCCTCCAAAAAATTACACACAGCACCTTTAAAGGATGTTCTGTAATTCCCATTGGATTTCATTACCGTTAAAGACAAACCAATCCAAATGTTCCCGCTTTATTTTCTTTAAGCAAAACATCTTTTTCGCTTCATTTAGGGTGAAAAATCACTCACATGGTGTTGATTCACCCAAGGCTTGACAAGTCGTGAGATCTATAATGATAGTCTCGCCGTCCTAACCGACTCATCAACGTCCACAGGCAAAAACACCTTAAACATCGGCGTAAACAAACAAACTCATACCAAACAAGTTGAGCTGCTTTGCTGTTCTGCCCTGAGTTGCTGTGTTGTTGTACGTTGTTCGTGGTGGTTGCCACTGAATCTGACGGCTCTTTCTATCTGTTTCTCTGTAACGCAAACAGTCCAGACAGATGAGAGACCTAAAGACTCTCTCGAAAGCAAACATCCTCCAGCCACACTCAAGGATGTATACCAGGGCACAGAGAAATACGAGTGCCTTCTCCGATTGCCGCCTGGTACAAGGATTTTCACAAATCCCGGCTAAACAAGCCCCGGGCTTGCAAACATGCATCATGTAGCTAAAAGCTACAGCAGCCTCGCTAATACACTTGAGAGAAAGAGAGAGAGAATTCAGAGATCAGATGGTCAGAGGACAAAAAAGACAGAAAAATTAAGTGTAAACAAAGAAAATGATGTGCGATAATGCGTTTCTTCTAGGGTTGCCAGATCTCGCATGTAATGCACAACTGTCCTGTGTTTACCAGAAGAACCCAGACTTGTGAATTCATGAGATGCAGCCCGTTTGGAAAAATAATTTGCAGATGATGTGTTATGAAACATGGTAGCGGATTTTAACATGGCAAAAACATGTCATACTGTAGGTTGGTCCAACTGTCACAATGTTACAAACATTTTGCCATTGACCATCTTGAGCTATGACTAGCTGGTAAATAGTTTGGCTGGTCCAAGATGGTCCATCATATTACATCAACTAATTATCTTGGATCAGAAATGAACCAGATCTCATTGGCCAACGCCCGCCCAAGAGGCCCTATGACTGATGAATAAAGCAACCAATCATGTTTAGTTTTGTGCCGCGTCATGTTTAGAAGCGTGGAAAAGTCCCTGCAGAAACAGACCAGTGTACATTCGTGAAGATATAAAAAGTTAACAGCAACAACAATGTTTAAAAATGTTTAGTCGACCGTGATGAATTCTTATTGGAACCAATGTAAACACGACAGCTTATTTCTTCGATCAGACGGCTTCGTGTTGTTTCCAAGTGGACCGTTAAAGAACGTGACATGCAAGTCTCCCGGAAATATTGTAGAATTCAACCAAGTAGATCACGACTTGGAAATAGTGTGCCTTTTGCATCAGACGTTCAGCCAACGGTTCATGGGCGTCACGTCTGAGGCTGAGACTAGAAAAATACCAGCCAGCATTCCAAAACAAGTCTTTGTATCTCTGTTTACTTTCAGTCACAGTAATATTTTAATAATTTATCTTTGTAGAAGCTAAATTAATATGTGTATTGGTCTGTGATAGAGGACTGCATTGGGATTGGTATCCCGCAGGACCCAACGCAAATCGCGCGGGAGCGAGCGGTTTTACCTTTGCCGCGGCAGGACTGGGTGGGCAAAACAAATAGTGTGGGTCCCGCCATTTATAGCCATCAGCAAGGATGGAGTCAGTAAATGAAGTAGAGAAGAAGATTAAAGCGGGATTTTACGGCTCAAAACAAAAGCATGAGTCCGACATTTGGACAAATTTCTCCATTGTTACAGACAAAAGTGGTAAAGAATTAGACTTCGTAAGTTGCAAGAATTGTGCAAAAGTATTGATTTACAACGGACACAAATCTGGCACCTCTGGGTTGAGGCGACATACCTGCTCCATTATTCCTGGTCAAAGTAAGATCGGCTTCAAAGATAATTTAAAGTAATTATAAATCATATGATGAGCGTTTAATTGAGCGCAAATGTTCTGTGTCTGTTATTATGAATGTTAGCATACCTCAACATTTTAAAAATTCTTTTAGCTAAATTGTTCGCGGGTGCGGGCAGGAGCGAACGCACAAATTGCGGGTGCGGGCGGGAGTGAAACACACACGTTGCGGGAGCGGGTGGGATTGGTCAGAAATTCACCGGGAGCAGGATTATGAAATCAGTCCCACGCAGGGCTCTAGTCTGTGACACTTGAGTTTACAATTAAAGTAGATTTTTTACACAAAATAGATATTTAACACAAAAACGTCACAATCTTGTTAATGTCAGTAAGGCAAATCTAAGTAACTGCAAGTGTTGGATGTAACTAGTTACTAAGTAATTAGTTACTGCAATTTAATTACTTTTCCTTAAAAAAAGTAAAGTAAGGGATTACTCTTATTTTTTCTGTAATTTAATTATAGTTACTTTGGATGTAATTGAACTAAATACTGTGTAATGTATACAATACTGGAATTGACATTGAAATTCAAAGTCTAACTTTAAAATGCATGCATTAATGTATCTTTCTCACATTTGTAATACTTTAGTCAGTTAATAAGAGTACTTTATATAGTTTTATATTGTTTATTTGAATGAATTAAGAGTCGTTTCATGTCTATCCTTGAATCACTTAACAATTCAAGGTTGATATAGGATATAGAAAGTAATAAGTGATAAGTAATTAAATACTTTTTGGAGTAAATAACTTGCAGAGTAAAAAAAAATACTTTTTCAGAGTAACTTACCCAACACTGTTTACTGCATTTTAAGACACCTTAATACCTTAAAGTGTACATGGTGTACACTCTTACCGTAGGGCATTTAACAGGATAGTTAATTTATTCACCATCACGCTGTATTAAACCTGTATGTGACTCTTTCTTCTGTAAACCCAAAAGAAGATATTTTTAAGAACGTCTCAGTGGTTTTGGTCTTTTGTGTTCTGCAGAAGAAAGAAAGTCATACAGGTTTGCTATTACATGTGGGTGCTTAAATGATTAAACAATGTACATTTTTGGTTGAATTGTCCCTGTTATGTTTGTTTACAACATGTTCAACTATCACCTGCAGCCAGTGGCTTACCTGGATCTCAAACAGCATATATTTGTATAAAGAAAATGAAGAGTGCCCCTTATTGTCCTTAGAGGGAAACTGAGAGTGCCCCTTGTTTTTCTCTGCTGAATCGGGCAGCCCCAGCATCTGCACTCTTTATTTATTCATCCATCTACTCTGGCGGCTTATATTATTGCATATGGGGAGTTTCTCCTTGAGGAATTACATTGTGTTTCCAGCAGTCGCTGTCAGGCAGTGCACACATCAGCTTCCCATGTGGCAGTTGTGTCAAACGAGCATCCGCCCCAGTCGCACAGCACCGCTGTACAACATGACAGCCGTACGCACCCCCCCACCCATTCTTTCTCTGTTTCTTTCACAATGTTTCCTAAATCAGCCAAAAGACGAGGAGAGTGTAGCATCAAGATCAATCCGCTTACAAATGCAATCCCAGCCGTATTCCAACAGTATGAATATTTCATCATGCATCACAATGGCAGCCGGGGGTTATATGCCTTAAAACTGTTGTGTGTGTATATGTTATTCACCATACATGAAAAAAATCTCAAGATAATCAAAGCACATCCTAAAATATATGAAAAGTGCCATATTACTTAAGACCTTCCTGAACAATTTTGACTGATGACAAAACAATTGAAACAGAGTTTTGAATTTGGTTGAAATAGAAGGCTAAGAACTGATTCACACAAATAAATCACACTTGCTGACAAAATCATCATAACAAATATGATACATATTTAATAAACAACCTAGGCCTGGTGGGATTGTTTCAAGACGGTGAAATGCATGTGAAATTCTCATTTTTACAAGAGGCCCTCGTGAATGTGTTCTCCAAAGCATGGTTGCCTTTCCCTGTTTCTGCGAGTAGCCACCAGATCGCATAGAGCCAAAACTACAACATCAATATCCAGAACCGTGAGCGTAGGATGATTTTTTTCCCGAAAGCCCCCGCTAAGAGCAGGGGGAAAATGGCAGGGACCGAAATGTCACCGTGGCCCTTAGATTGTGAGGTGCTGCTCATTATAGAGAGAGAATGACAGGACTTAAAGGCAGGTAACATTTGTTAGGAAAGATTTCATTAGGAGCTTTCAAAGCCATAAGAGTCGACATGGAGAGATGACAAAGCTTGTAATGAGCCGGCTACCCATGAGGGAATAGAGAGAAGTCCACAGGTGGAATGAGATGGAGTCAAAGACACCACATTTGGCCTAAGCTGAATCTAATTTATGTATTTGTACATTTATATCTTATAGTTATGAAGCCCATCTGTTTCAGTGAGGTGCCCAGGTGGTCCAGTCGCATCAATAGGGGGAAGGTACAGTATATTATAGCGGATAAAGATCTGGGCTGGGTGTAGATTCAAGGGGGGATCCTTAACTGTTATAATTGTGTTCTGACCTATTTCAAGCGTGTCAAACTTGGCTTCTGGAGGGCCCTGCCGAGATGAGTGTAAACCTGCTTCGACACACCTGCTTGTAATTTTAAAGTATTCCTGAAAACCTTGATTTAATGGTTCAGGTGTGACACCCCTATTTTACTCTACTCTATAAGCACGTTTCTCCAAACACGGATGTTTTCATCCCTATAAGGGTCCCATCATAGTATGATTGGGCCCATTATGGGAGTCAATTGCTTTATTTGTTCCTGCGGTGTACAGGTGGATCTAAAAGTCATCTTCCACTGTGGGTGTCTGCCGATGCTTACTTTCAATTATAACTTACGGAGTTTCAACACTGGGCCGTGTCTTTTAGACTGCCACGAGAGAGGTGACTTCGTGGTAACTAGCCTCTGGGTGATTGACAGATTTAAATTTGGTGAAAATGAGAGATAAAGCAATAAAATATCACTATGCAGAATTAATTCATTTCATGGCAAGTCCAGCGAGTCAGAAACGGTGACCCAGAGTCAACAGGAAGAGCAGAGCAGGGGAGAAGGCAGCACGATTTGATTAAGGCTATTCAAAATGTACCCTTGACGTCGGCCCCAGAGGATTGTGGGCGAATAAAGTCGGCCTCTGAAAGCTTGAAGGCTTCCTCTCCACAGAGAAGCTGAAAGGCATGAAGTTATTACACATTCAGTTAGCGTCCACAGACAGAACACTGTCAAATTCAACTTTCTATGAAGCTAGTGTATCAGAGACAGCGCAGAGAATGTTTAAAGCAAGTTGTTCTTTAAAAACCATTTCATTCGTTTCTGCAGCTAAACGTCGACGTAAGACAATCATCAACTCCTACTATCAATAATATCACTGAATCACTCATGCTACGGTTGGTGATCTTAAAAGTGCTGAATATGACTGGTCTTATTTGTTGAAACAGATTTTAGCTGTCCTCTTTACCAGTTAATGGAAGATACAGTACATCTCACAGACCTTTTTTGGCATTTACGATATGACAGACGAAATGAGTTGCATTCTTTTGCTGAAAAAAGCAGGTTGGAGAATCAGAATTGGTCATCTCTTGATTTTGCTTTCTTTCTGTCAAGCAGGGGGCAAATGATCGCTGGTGCTAAAGAGGCTTTGTTGCACTTAGGCAGGTGCAGATTGTGATATTTTCTGAGAGAGAGAGAGAGAGAGAGAGAGAGAGAGAGAGAGAGAGAGAGAGAAGCAAATGAGGGAGGGAATAGATTCACCCTATTTCTGAATACTGCTGGTCATCAGGCAGCACCTGTAAAACCCTCTCAGAGGTCAGAACAGCACATTAAGACCTGGGGCCGGTTGCATAAGCTGCTTAGAGTAGTCTTAGAAGCTAGACATCCCATTTTTTTCTTCAAGACTGGTCATAACTTCTTTAAATTAGTTACATAAAAAGGAAGACTGGGCTAATTGAAATATGAAAAGTAAGACTGATTAGTCCTAACTAATTGCTAGTCTGTGAGACTAGTTGTTAAGACGCAGCTAAGTTTATGCAACTGGGCCCTGGAATGTACTTAAGGGAGTTTACTGGAATCAAGTGGAACAAGTCTAAACAGCATTTCACATTTTACTGTTTTTTAAGATTTGATAAACTTTACATTAGGACATATAGCATATAGCAAATGTAATCCATTTTATAATCCCCAAATGGCCTCTTTATCAAATAATAATCAGATACCATCGAGTTCATGAACAGTGTCTAACCCCCCACTGAAAATCCATGTCTACATCTATTTTTAACCACGACGGGGACACGCTCCTTTCTATATGCTGTAAATATTTTGTTAAAAGACAGAGAAATGGATGGACCGTAGCACATAACTACTAACAACTACTGACAATCCAACATTTTCTGTTATTCATCTTTATTTTCTCTGCTGCTAAAGAAACTCTTAAGCCTCTTAAAAGTCCTCCTCGCAACTCCTAACAATTGTGGACCTTAAGAGCTCTTTCAAGGGTTAAGATGCTTTATGAATGACTTTTTTCTTTACTAGGATCTTTTGTATGTCATTTTAAGGGGAAACACCCGCATTTCTAAGAATTTTCTTCAAATTTTGTCACTAGGAGCAACTCTTTGCACTAAGATTTTTCATGAATACGGGCCCTGATGTGTGTGTTCAGTGTTAGCCAGCTAATAAGAAACAGAACTAGCTAGTTTGTTCCAGTGCTTCTCTGAAACACATCTCTGAGCCCTCAACACACAGTGGCGATTTTTACATTTCACAAAAGAGAAAAAACACAGCCTTTGAACCAAGATACACTGACTTTTGTCCCAAGTAAACAGTGCTCATTATGCCCTCATAGACTCACATGAATACACAAGATTCAATCAGGATGTGAAATGACGCACAAATGGACTATAGTTGACCATCAATCTTAACCTTATTAAAAACAACTGAACAAACATCAACCACAGGCGCCCACTGAAGCTGGGCTTTTTAAACACTACATATGTACAGTATACAGTAAAAAAACAAAATAAAAAAGTACAATTAAATTGGATTTACAAATTGTTAAACTTACGTTTTTCAATTTTGACCAGTGGTAGCTTGCTGTAACCTATAAAATTGCGCAAGAGTCTACATGGATAAGTTGCGTAAGTGCATAACTTATTTTGATGAGTTAAAGTAAAAACATTACAAAATTGTAAAATAGTCAGCTTAAATGACTTCAACTTCAACGTAAAGCCAATTTGATTTTACTAAAACATTTAAAGGGGTCCTGTTTTGACTACACAAAACTACGGATCAACAGCATTGCCACATTTGATGAAGACAGTCTTCCAATGCAATCTGAAACTCCCACCTCCTAATATGATCTCGCCTGGTTACACACCTCTCTCCGTGAGCTACCAACTTCTGGTTTTTTTATTTCTTTTTTGCTACACATTATACATCAGAAATGAAAGCAGGCTTCAACCCCAGACCAGCAGAAAACCGTCAGTACGTTCAGACAGACTGGCCCCTGATCTCATTACCGTACGTTACACATAGCACTTGACATCTAAGCGAACAGTGATGTGATCTATGTGTTAATAGGGTCAGAGAGCAGGCCGTACATGAGCGAGACAGACAGCGTGGCTGAAAACGGCTGGCACTTCTGATTAAATCCAAGGCGGCACTAGGATGAACCCTTCCTGTACCCACAAATCCAAAATAAAAACACAGGCCGACAGAAAGTGATGGCGGACGTTTTGATGCCCGAGGCGCGTGGTTTTAGAAGGTGTTGAGCGTTGCGCGTGTTCGCTCAAGCTGTTCAAAGAAGTTCCAGATGCAAACGTGCTAATTTGTGACCGTATAATATTTCCCCATGATTTCAATTTCAAAGTGCTGCATTAGCGAGCAGCGGGGATGAAAGGCTCGGAGAGCATTCTCCGCGCCGACAACGCCATCAATATCCTTCAAGCCCGAGCCCCTCATCAACCGCAGCGTGTCAGCAGAATTATACAGCCTCTCTCTACACAAATGAACTCAAACGCCGCCCGCTATCCCCTGCGTGGACTTTGATAGCAACCAGCAAATTACAAATTCAGTTTTTAATCAATAATTCATTTTCCGGCTCTTTTCTGCACATGGCTGGAGAAAACTCATGAAGGGCCAGCAGATAAACTCACCGAACACGTTATGTATTCAAATCCATTCAAATGGAGTTTCCACAAATGCACGGTGCGGATAAACATCTCGCTTTTAAATGAACAACGCTAGACGGGCAGGTTTGTTATGTAACCGGTGTAACTGCAGAGAGACAGTGTTCATACATAAATCACTTTGGCTGACAGAGAAATTGATTTGTATCACCTACTGCATAACCTTTGACGGTTTGGTAGAAAACAAGTCGAGAGTGTATTTAAAATTTTCCAAACTCAAATCCTCTTACAGTTCAATCCCGTTTTATATTTATGTCTTTGCAAAGACATTTTAATCCAAAAGGATACAGATTCATCAGTATGAGTGTTCCCCTGGATTGAAACCCACGACCCTGGTGTTAATGTACCATGCTGTACCTAGCGAACTACAGGAACACAGATGTTTCACGAAGCAAAGTTTAAAACAATCATCAACTTAAAAGCGAGCCCAGTCAACTAGAATGAATGACTAGGAACAGAAGGTTAAACACGAGCTTTCATTTTAGCCTGACAGACAAGAGCATTAGTAAAACAGAACAAAACTCCCAAAGGTGGTTTATATCTAAATCTACAGACGGAGGGGGGGGGGGGTTGTGGGGGGTGAAAGCACAACACAGGACTGAGCGTTTGACGTCTGTCTGTCTTGTGAAGCCTGCTCCAGCCAGAAATTCAATCCCTCTGCAAGTTTCTATAAAGAAAAACTCGAATGTAACAACTAGTAATCTACAACACAGCAGCTGAAAAATATGTAAAAACACAAGCACGAGGAAGCAAAGGAAAAATCAAAGCGGAAATCGATAGCACCTGCAGTGAAGTTATCGTGGCTTTGTGAGGTTTAGGCTGCTCAACACCTGATCAATGAAGAAAAACTCGAGATTGGTTTCTGTGCTGAAACAGGCACCACAGAAAGAACTTTTCTCCTTCTGTGTTGGGTCAATATGAAGATGATCAATGAAGTTCATGTGAGCCAGACTGTTCATTTGCAATATATAATATAATAAATATAATATCGCTCAAGTAGATGTGTGATATGTCTCTATATCAGCATGGCTGTGATTAGGCCAGATGCACGGTTATTATATCATATATTTTATCATAGTGTATAGTATAAATAGTGGCGGAGTGATACAATCGGTAAAGCGGTTGCCATGGTGATCCAGGTGTCTTTCTTCGAGAACCAGAAAGTTATATAGTATAATATAATATAGCTGTTGTTGTTCTTAATAATATTATAACAATAATATTTTGTATTATAATAATTACAGTATTTATTGCAATTCATTGTATATCTTTAAATATTTTAATTTGTGACCCTGGACCACAAAACCAGTCTTAAGTATATGGGAATATTTGTGCCAGATACTTTTTTTGCCAGAAATCATTAGGATACGAAGTAAAGATTGTTCCATGAAGATATTTTGTAAATGTCCTATAATATATGTAATATATCAACAACAACAAAAAATTGTGAGAGGATGCAGCAAAATTGCAAACAAAAAATGTCTGGAAACACACATACAAACTTCACTCGCTGCTGCCGCTCTTTGGGAATTACCCACTCGAATTTGGTATCTATGTAAAGCTTAGAATTTCAGCTTTTGGGTTCTTCAACTCCCCATAACATCATTACAGCGGTAAGCCAATAGAAAGCATAAAAACAAACCTCTTTCCTCTTAGCAACCTGCTACAGCATCTCTGATTAACAACTTCAAAGGCAATTTTCTCAAGATTTTGATTTTTTGCACCCTCAGATTCCAAATATTGTCCTATCCCAACAAAACATACATCAATGGAAGGCTTATTTATTCAGCTTTCAGATATAAATCTCAATTTTGAAAAATTGACACGTAAGACGGGTCCAGAGTCACATATATTTGTTCAGCAGACACTGAAATATTTAGATGCAACAAATCAATAGAATATTTTCAGTTGCGGAGGACTGATTTTTGTTGTATCCAAAGCAACAGATGAGAGAGCACACAGCCGGGTTCTATGTACACAGTATGGGCATATACTGTATATTAAGCAGTAAACCTAATTCAAGTGTGTGTTTATAAAAGCTGGTACGAGATTTTAATAGAACATAATAGTGAAACGATGACTGGAGGATAAAAGCTTTGATGACTCTGTAGTGTTGCATTGTGGGCCAGAAAAGCTTCTTGCTTTTCATGCTTTTGAGTCGTTCAAGTATTTACTTGAGGATTAATACCAGGCTCGAGGGAATGAGATAAAACTGACGTATGTGCGTAGACATGCATGGTGAATCAGACGGCTTTGAGGAAAAATAGCGTCAGTTAGGTCCTATCCTCGCTAAGCTTTCAGAAACACACACATGGACACGCAAGCAGAAATTCCAAAGCAAATAAGTCCACCAGAGATCACAAAACCAGTTGGTGTTTGTATTCGGACTATATAAATATGTGTCGCGGCAACCTTTACATATATATATATATATATATATATATATTATATATATTAATAATAATATATATTACAG